>NC_137895.1:93053574-93277015 GCF_963455335.1 Martes martes | reverse complement strand
AAAAAATGTTCATAGCAGCATTGTTTATAGCAGGAAAAAACTGATACAGCCTTACTGTCCATTAAGAAAATGGATACAGGGGCACCTGGGTGGCTTAGTGGGTTAAGGCCTCTGCCTTCGGCTCAGGTCATGATCTCAGGGTCCTGGGATCAAGTCCCACATCGGGCTCTCTGCTCGGCAGGGAGCCTGCTTCCTCCTCTCTCTCTCTCTCTCTCTCTCTCTCTGCCTGCCTCTCTGCCTACTTGTGATCTCTCTCTGTCGAATAAATAAAATCTTTTTAAAAAAATGGATACATAAGTTGTGGTATATTCATATAATTTGAAGTTATTTGGTACTGAAAAGGAATTAACTCAAAAATGGTATACAGATGGAAGAATGTCAGAAATATAATACTGAGGAAAAGATGCAAGTCTCAGAAGAATATATATAGCAAAGTCCCCTTAATATACCATGTAAAAACATTCCAATCATTGCATGAAAATAATAAATACCAATTCAGGAACCTGGCATCCTTTAGGTGGATTGGAAGGGATGACAAGCAGGGCTGTACAAAGGAACATTTCCCTGTGCGGACAATGCTGCTTTTTAAGTTCTTTTTATTCTTTATGTCTTTTTCTTTGTGTATGTTTTAAGTAGTACAGAATAAATTTTTTTAATTTAATGTATATATGCTTTCACTTAATTCCACTGCTAGGAATTTATCTTACATATGTATTAGCATATGCACAAGTGTGCAACAATATATACAAAGATGCTTTTTGTAGCATCTTATAAGGAGGGAAATGGAAGCAACACAATTTGGGAATATTATATGCAATATTCAATGAAACACCAGAGCTAGACAATCATTAAAAATGAGATATGCCTTATGTCAGCATATATACTTAAGTGGAAAAAAAAATGTAGGACTAGACCATTTGTGGAAAAATATTAGATTAGCTGTACACACACACACGTATAACAAAAAATTTCTGGGTCACAAGAAACCATTAACTTCAATCATCTCAGGGGAATAAGAATGGGTAATGAGAGGGGACTTTTCATTTTACACCCTTCAGAATGATTTCCATTTCTATTTTTACCATTAATGTGTATTACCTTTGTAATGCAAATAAACAGATAAAGCAATGGAAAAAATAAATAACAGCATAAGATTAGGATGTTGGTTTGCTGGGATTTTATTTTAATGGTAAAAATCATATGAAATTCTTTTAATCATTTTTATAATGCTTATCTCCTGGGGAACTGATACCACTCAGAGAGATGACTCCTACCAGACCGGTGGCTGCTTTGTACAGGACAATAATTAGTACTGCGGTTAGAGTACATTACCTGTGGCTCTTTCACAGCTTTACATAACTATCTGCAGCGCATGTCACCAATATTTGATTTATTTCAAGTCAACATTCTAAAAACCATAAACTGTTTGTTTTTTCTTTACACCAAAGAGTTTGCCTTTCAAGAAACACACTCAAAGAGGAAATAAAGACCCAAAGCACATTAGCAGAGCAGGCCAGTACACCCCAGCCAAGGTGGTTCCCGAGCCCCGGTGACATGGGGTGCTGTTGTTAGGGTCTGACCAGGGAGGGCAACCTGGCCCTCTGCCTCGGAGCAGCGCTGGTCCTGCTAAGCTGGTCCCCACCCCCAGCCGCCAAAACACAGGCAGGGCCAAGCCGCTGGCATTGCCATCAGAGACTACATGTGGCTCACATGATGAGCACAGCCACAGGTCCACAAAGCCTTCTTGGGCTCCAGCCTGGCCTCTGAAGTCAGGAAGTTTGTAGCTAAAAAGGAAGAGAAAGAAGCTGCATGTAGAGAAAGAGGCTCTAAGCGCTTCTGGGTTGCCCCAGAAGCAAAGTCCCATTGCCCAAACAGGCCCAGGGGGCCAGGAGTGGGAGCAGAGCCGAGCCATGGACACTCAGAACCTCCCCCACTCCACTGAAGCCAGAACTCTAGTTTTTGTATCTATTTTATTTGACTGCCAGGTAAAATCTACTTCCAAAAAGAAGAGCCTAAAAATAAAAGTTTGGAAATCTTTGACCTAACCGTATAGATAGACAGGTGTTTCTCTAACATAACGACAAAACTTTTAACAACCATGCTTCTATTTCTTCAGCTATAGGTGTGGGGAGGGACCTCATAATTCCTACCCTCCTGAACCTTGCAGGCTGCTGGAAAGATCAAATGAGCTAATAGTCATCTTCAGCTAAGAGGCCCTTAGGAAACAAATTTATTATTTCCTTCCTTTATTAATGGAAGGTATATCCGGTTCAAATAATTAGTCATGCAAGCAAAACTGTTTCTTCTAGAAGGAAAAGGAGAATCAGCAACAACCACAGGACAAAGGACGGGGGGTGGGGGGAGCAGAAGGGGGTTAAGAAGAAGAAAAACAACAGCAGCAGCAGCCCAATTAAATTTTTAAAGAGAGAACTATACCCTGTTCCAGTGCCTACCACTTCAGGGAAATGAGGGAGGGGCCGAGAAGGGAGAGAAGGATACTTGCTTTAAGCACTTGCAATGTGCCAAGCACCGTACCGTGTGCCAGATGCTTCCTACGTTTCCTTTAATCCAAACAGAATACGATGCAGGTATTATCATCCCCATTTTACAGATCAGAAGACTAAGGTTTAGAGAGAGTAAACGACCAAGTTCAGGTAGAACCTCTACTCACCCAGCTCAGGGCATATTCCCCCCACCGCCTGGCCACCGGCTCCTCCTCCCAAACGTGGGTGTTCCCTGGCCCTCTTTCTCCTTTTCCCTTTCTGTTAGCTTCCTTTCAGATCTGTAGTAGCTCTTTCATCCTTTGGGTTATTTCTTCCATGCTGTTCTTCTGTCCTGATTTCCAGCCCCCTGGACAGTTCCCAGTTGAGATCCCACTGTCCTTACAAATGATAGCTCTAAAGGCGGCTCCTCCCCTCCCGATGACACACCCTCTCCACCTGCGGGTAGCCCTCTTCTCCCTGCCTCCCAAGCTCAAAACCGCCATCACTTTTGGTCATTTCTTTCCTCAACAAATACACAATCGCTCGACTACATTCCTTCTTAAAAATATCTCCTACCTCTCACTTTTCATTTCTACTTTTTCTCTTAACATCCTAGCACTGTGAACCTTTGTGCCTGCCTGGTTTCTGCAGAAGCTACCAGCTGGTTCCTTCAGGGCTTCCAGATTAGGCTGTGTGCGCTGCTGCCAGACGCCTGGCACCACCTACCTGCCCTGCACCTTCAGAAGATCCCACACTGCCTTTGTCAAATTACATCCGCCCAGGCCTGCACTCCAGGCTGTCCGCATCTGACCCCTAGGGCTTTCCAGCCTCAGGCCCTACTCCTCCGTTCTCCAGTTCCTCCCTTTCTCCAAAAGGACTGCTCACTGTGCAACATCCTAACACCACGCTCCTTTCCTCCCAGCCCCACCTGTGGCCCCCAGGTCCCCACAGGCTGCTCCTCTCCTCCCTCCTCCCTCCTGCTTTCTCCCAGCCCTCCCTGGAAGCCTGCACGACTCATTATCTGTACTATTCAAGGGGCAGTAATTGCCTACTGCCTGGAACAGCGTTGAAATGGACCAGTGCTATTTCAAATCTCCCAAGTCTGTATCTCATCGCCCAGACAGTATACAGCACTTGAAGGTGAAGAGTAGCAGGTCTTGGTTTCTCCCTGCAGTGCCTAATACTTAGGTAGTGGGTGCTTAACACCTGTGTTGGGTTTTTTCCCCCACATATGTTGGCCTCAAACAAATAGCCAGGGCTGTGAGAATAAAAAGCATCAGCCTTAGAAGCCTGATTTTGGCCACACAGATCTCCCACAAGTCAGTTTCATCTTAACCCCTCGGCTCAAGATCCCTCACAGGCATCCTGGGCATCAGCGCGCTCAGGACCCGCTGGTCTCCAGAGAGGTCTCTGACCGACCTCGCCGGCCGGGGACTGCCTGCTCATTGGGTGATCGAATTTCCAGGTCCTTCCCCGGTTTCCAGCTAAAACGACACTTCCCCGGGTGGTGATGGATGGGGGGGGGCTCCTCAAACCGGGAGCCCTGGCACCCTCGGGGGTGAAGCCCTCTCCAGTGCAGCTCAGGGGCCGGCAGAAGCACCCCGGGGCACCCGGCCCTGGGGAGAGAAAGAAGACACTGCACCTTTAAGTCTGCAGCCAGTGGAGAAAAACAAGCTGTGATTTATATAAGCGGGAAAATCATGTGATTTGCGGGAACGCTCCCTCCTCCTCCGGCCCCCTCCCCGCGTCGCCTCCAGCCCTTCCCAGAGGGGCCCGGCCGCGGGACTCCCTCCCCGGCGCTCCTTTCCCGCGGCGCTGCCCCGGGGCCCCCGACGCCCGAGCTGGCCGGCGTCGGGCCCGGCGGGGCGGATCGCGTTCGGCAGCGCGGGCTGGAGGCGTCCCCGCCCACACCCCGCCGCCCGCGCGTCCCCTCCCGGGGCCCCCTCGGCCTGCCACCCGCCGCCCAGAGCGTGCTTGGAGAAACTGAGGCTTCCCCCCAACTTCTCGCGGAGGGGGCAAGGCCGGGGCCCCCACGGCCGGGCTTCTGCGTCCCGGAACACCCAGCACGCGGGGGCGGGGGGCGGACGATTGAAGAAATACAGCCATTTCTAGAGCGGAGAGGTGCTTGAGTTTAGCCCAGAGGACCTAGCTTGGGGGAGGGCGGGGGGGGACCGATGTGGCCTTTTCAGACAGAGCCAAGGAAAATAAATACAAGATTTGGAGGCCGTAAGAACCAGCACAGATCTTTCGAATATTAGGAGGAGGGTATGTAGCTACAAGGAGATCACGCCCACGTGGAGTTAACGCCGACAGCCTCTGAGGAAAAGGAAATGTTTAGACCCTCCTGAGATGCACAAACGGTTGAGCGGGCAGGTCTTAAGAGGTCATCTCAGCCATCCCTGTCTCTGGAAGACTGTACCAAGCCTTCCAGGAAGGGCCTCTAGTAGGAGAGTAAGGTTAAAGATCACTTCCAAAACCAAGCCCAGGAGAGGCTGGGGGACTTTCTGGGGGCGAAGAGCTGGGAGGAGAGGTGAGATCTCTCTGGGCGAAGCGCCCTTTCCATAACCAGGAAGACGGGCTCTGAAATTGTCCAAGGAAGGCAACCCGTAGCTTCCCTGAGTACCCGATGTCAAAGATTAAACCTTGTCAGGGATAAGGTTTAAATTCCACTTTATTTCCCTCCATTGGTCATCTGCTGGGTTGGGGCATAAGCCCCGAGCTGTCACTTAGAGGAAAAACCCAGCTCAGTTCAGGAGGTTACCAATGCATCCTCTTGTCCTGACCTCTGCAGCAGTGGGCAGAGCTGGGCGAATTCCAGTCCACCCTCTACCCTCTGCATCCCACAGCCAGGTGGGCCCTCCTCCAGACTCCCTTCCTCCCCACATGGAGGGTCTTTATGCTGAGATCATTTCCAAAACAGTGCCTCCGTGCCCTGTGTCACACCAACAGAAGATCCTTCCCGAAGGGGAAAGCACAAGGTAGGCAAATATTCTCCATTAGTTTTAAATCCCAACGAAGAAAAATTTCAGGTAACTTGGGGATTCAAGAGAAGAGCATTCCATGGGTTCATTCAGTTATGTAGTGAGTGCGTTCTGTGTGCCTGGTGCCCAGGCGGGGAACTAGAGGCACGGAGGAAGCAAGACAGACACTGCCCCTGACCCACGATGAGCGGGAAGCCCTGACTGTCTCCTCCCCCACTCTGCCTCCCAGAGAGACCTTCCTCTCCTCCACCAGCATGTGTATGTCCCCTCCCCAGTCCCCACCCAGCTTGTGCTGTCCCCAAGTCCAGCTGCATATGTCTCAAGAATCAAGAGCTGCTTCTATCAGAAGGCGCTAACTCTCTGGTGATTGGGTGGCGGGTTTAAGAAGTAACCCAAAGGCCTGTCCAGAAAATGAGATCAAAGTTGGCAGCCTCCTGGGTCCCTCCCCAAATTTATAATTTAATTCAGGCCCCACCTCAGTGCCACTTGCTTTCTCTCTCCGTCTCTCTCTCTCTCTCTCTCTCTCTCTGCTCTTTTTCTGCTAGGCTGGCTGACCCCTCTTCTAGGTCTGCTCTTCCCTAAGCTTCCAGAGCCCTCCCTGACCAGCCCAGGTGCCTTCGTCCTAAGGCAGCCTTAGCTGCTTCCACAGGGGGCCTGAGCCTTCCCGCAGCCCTGCCCAGATGCCCAACCCAGGTCTCTCAGCAGTGAGGCTCCCCGTGCAGGGACTCCGACGTTCACCCTTCACCACAGGCCTGTTGACCACGACCTCGACCTTCCGGCCCTCCCAGACCACACCAGCCCCTGCCTTCGCACAGGCTTTTCCTGAGTTTTCCTGTTTCTGGCTTCCCTCAGCCATTCACAAGCCCAGCCTGATAACGTGCAAAGGGAAACCTGGCAATAAGCCTGTGGTGAGCGATCATTTTAGATGAACAAACAGAAATTACGGCTCCAAGCTGAAAACACCCTGCAAACCACACGCTCTGTTACTTTCAAAGAAGCCAGATTAGACCCCTGAGTTTTCTTTAAAACGCACCAAGGAGTGCAATGAGTGAATGGGTAAAATTGGACACTCTTTCAGGAAATGGGGCCTCTGAAGAAAAAAGGCATCCCAGCCCCTGCCAAATTCCATTCTGTTTCAAATTAACCTTCCAGCAAAATGGGGGGGGGGGTTGCTAAACTAGCCGGTCTCTAAGATCCTCCACACGCTGAAGCTCTGAGGCTCTATGGGCCCCCCCACCAACCAAAACAACCTTTTAGAACACTCCACGTTCTCCTGAGTAGAAAACGCATTTGTACTCCAGGCCTAGGTCGGCAGCTGAAGCTCAGAACTGGGCTTTCACTGCTGCTTTTTCAAGCCCGTTTCCTCTTTCTCCTTTCCCTGAAAGGGCCTCTGGTCTTTCCCAAGCTGCCAGAGGAGAAGAGAACACACAGCTCCCCCAGAGCAGAGGGGCCCGCCAGAGGGAAAGCTGGCCCAGCCCCAGCACAGGCTCGCCTCGGATTCTGTAGGGACATTCCTCCCTCCCAATGGGCAGGGAACTTCTGGAACTTCTAAAGAGCGTATCCTCTGGCCAGCCCAAGCCCCACGGCATCCTGCACCCTAGTTTGCAAGCTTTTAGTGGCAACTAACACATTTGGCAAACATTCCTCAAGTGTGAGCCAAGCCAGGCCCTTTTCTCCAGGACCCACTGATGAAGGGTTACTGGGCTGGGACAAAAATGAGGACCAGCCAGACAAGCCGTGAGCCTTGGTTCTCTGGGCCAAGACTGGAGAGGACCGGGGGGAAATGTCCTCGGTCGGCCTCACCGCCACCACGCAGGCTGGTCCCAAGATCTCAGGGCGCATCACTAATTCCAGGCAGGGCTCCACCCCAGCCCACACTCAGCCCTGGACCCGGTTAGGAAAACTCCAAGCGTTCCCAGCAACATGAAGCTTGCTCTCCATGCCAGGCTTCTCTGGGGTCTCTGGGTGGGAGCAGCCAGACCGTCTCCCTGGGCTCCTGCTGTGTCTAGGAGGTCCAGAAATCATCCATCTCCATCGGAGCTGGTCGCAGCCCCAGCTCTCTGCTTTCAGATGATTTTAAAGAGAATGGTGTTTCGAAAGCTCAAGACATGTTCTGGGCTGGGCTTTGGTTCTAACTCCATCTCCATCTTTCAAAACACCACAGCTTTCCCCATGCATACAGAAATCCCAAAGGCAGTGAGCTGAGCTGAGGGCGCCTCAGAGAGCCCCTGCTTCCTAAATTACCCAGCTGTGCCCTGGCTAGATCTTGCCACTAGGTTCCCAGGAAGAGAAGATCCACATCCACGCCTTCCTTCCAGTTGTCTACCTGGAATGCCTGCCACCTAATACTCAAGAAAATGACTTGAGCCCCACTCCACTTACTGTAGGGACTCGATCATTGTGTCCCCCCAACCTCGTGATCCTCCTAGCCTCCTGCCCCCAACACCATCTCTGTCCCCAGAGTTGGCAGAGGGTCTATGCTTCCGCTGGTGACCTCTAGCTCTGATTCCCTGCTTTTCTGTCTGTGTCTCACCTGCTGCAGCCACTGTCCCTCCCTCCCTCCTGGCACTGCCCCCTTGTTCCCGTCCTAATCCCACAGCTGCCCCTGGACCTGCAGAAGGCTGAAGGATGCAGAAGCAGATGTTGACTCAAAGTTTGGGGTAACAGAGGGGGACCACAGCAAGCACATTCAGATCCACGCATAGACATTACTCCCCTAAAACTTCATCAACCATTGCCCTGCCTCGAAATATTTCTCACTTCATCCTAAGTCCAAGCATATCCTATCTTCTCCAGCCTCTTCTCTTCCAGACCCTTCTACCCAAATTCCAAGGTCCTGTGGATTTCTCCTGCAGAACCATTTGTATTGCCTTCTGCATGGTCAGAGGACCACACTGTTCTCACTGGAGTAGCTTCCCCATCAGGGTCCATCATAGCATAAACCTCAAAAAGGAGGCATCTACCTCCCAGGGAGGACGCTACCCCTCCCCTGGGATGATAAAGCACAGCACTCTGTTTTCTATGTAACACTTTCTTCCTATCCACCCGCCACCACCGCCCCCTTACATCTGGTACCCCTGACAGTCAAGAAATCCACCCCAAATCACTCCTGTTCTTTCTCTCCCTGTTTTGTTCTCTTGGTTTTGTTTTTGTTTTTTTACTCCTCTCTGGGCATGGGGTGCTGCTCACCTGCACCACCTCTGTTGTCATTGAAAGTGATGAGCCAATTAAAGATAAGCATAAGGCAGACACAAAAGGGCAAATATTATAAGATTCCACTTACATGATGAACCCAGAGGAGTCAAATTCCCAGAGACAGAAAGTAGATTAGTGGTTGCCGGGGGCTAGGGAGAGGGGAGAATGGGAATGACTGTGTAGTGGGTATGGAATTTCAGTTTAGGAAGATGAAAAAGATTTTGAAGATGGGTAGTAGTGATGGTCGCCCAATGTACTTACTGTCGATGTGAATGTACTCACTCCCTGAGCTACGTGCAGGATGGTAAATTTCAGGTTACATATATTTTACCACAATGCAAAAATGTCAGCGACGTTCACTCTGACCCCAAAAGAGATTTGCCGTTAATTCAACAAATGGGGGCTTTTCCCTCTGCTGCCTGGGATCACTGCTGCTCTGGGAACACCAGTCCCAGAGCTCCAGAGCTAAAGGGAGCACCCTCAGGACGCCTGAGTGGCTCAGTCGGTTAAGCCACTGCCTTTGGCTTGGGTCATGGTCCCAGGGTCCTGGGATCGAGTCCCACATCGGCTCCTTTGCTCGGCAGGGAGACTGCTTCTCTCTCCACCTCTGTCTGCCATTCTGCCTGCTTGTGTGCTCCCTCTCCCTCTCCCTCTCCCTCTCTCTGACAAATAAATAAATAAATGGATAAAATCTTTAAAAAACAATAAATAAATAAAGGGAGCACCCTCACCTGCTCTCAGACTCAGTGGTCAGTGTCTCTGCTGACCCCGACCATCTTGCTGGAGGCATACGCTTCCTTCTCAATTGGGGGGAAAACAGAAGAACCGCAAAGGAGTCACCCTTGGAACAGGAGGCTTTAGACTTTGGTTCTAAACCTAGTTCAATCATTCATTAGCTGTGCTCTCTTGGGCAAGTTATTTCATCTATCTCCATATCCTTAGAAAGTAAGTGGAGAAGACCATAGCCAGCCTTGAGTGAGATGATGGATGGGAACACACCTTGAGAAGTGTGTGCAAGCTGGTCTCATCATCTCTCATTTCACCCCATCAGACTAAAAACACCTCAGACATAAGAAGTTGCTACTTAAAATAAGGAGGTATACAAATAAGCCTGAAATAATACTTTGATTTTCAGTCAACATCCCAAAATCATCATCCTCATCCAACGTACAATGGAGCAAATCCTTCATGGGCTGCTCTCTGCTACAAAAGCCCCCTTTTGCTGAAATACGTATTTTCTCCAAGATTAGCCTTTATTCCGAGCCAGCCTCCAGCTTTGCCCACAGGATGCGTGTAGCATTGCCTGGATGAAGCGTGGAATGGGGTTCCAAGTGGGAGCACAGCTGGGGCAGGGAGTAGGAGAGACGCCAGGGAGGAGAGGTGTAGCCCATGAGCACACATTCGACAATGGCACCTTCTATAATAATGTTCAAAACACTCTCAGTACACTGACATGGCTGTCGAAAGACTGATGGAAAGGGGCCAACACAAGGAGGGCTACCACAGACCACAAACCCCATAAAGAAGGTGTTCCAAAGGTGGCCTCAGTTGGCCGAGTTGGCTGCCCCTCAGTCTGACCACCAGCTGGCTTCCCTGGGGCTAGAGCCCCCCAGCCCCGGCTCGGCTTGCACCCGATGTAAGAGGCAGCTTGCTCACCCTTTCTCCCTTTCGGTCTTTCCTTCCATATTTTATTTTTGTAAGTAATCTCTACACCCAGCATGGGGCTCAAACCCACAATCCCAAGATCAAGAGTTGCACACTCTACTGACTGAGCCAGCCAGGAGCCCCTAGCACTTCTTTCCAATAAATTCTCTCTTTCCCTCAGGCCTGAGGAGGACATTCAGGTCACCCACGGCCCAGGTAAGGCCACACCTGACCTTCTCCCTTCCTTTTGCCACCCTACCTCACACAACCCTTTCTGGTCCTTCTCTCAGCCTCCCCTTCCCTTTGAGGAGAGACTCAACGGCCCCTCCCCACCTCCATAGAACATCCTAAAGGGAGAGGTCCCAGGACTCCCGGTCTCCGGCCCATGCCGGGCCTCAGGACCAGCTCAGGCGCTTCACAGGGACCCAGCTGAGCCCAGATGGAAGTCATCTGCTTAAGGCTTCATACTGATTTCACCAATAATTACGTTATGCTCATCCACACCCATTCCCACATCACCTCCTCCCGAGTCCCCTTCCCACTCACTCAGGCAGTGCCAAGAAGTGAAAATGGAAGCAGGCCTGAAGGAACCCGGGTGGGCAATCTGGGGACACAAACAGAGCCCCGGGCTCAGACCACGTCCAAGTGCAGGCTTCCCACCACACGCCACCGGCCTCCTGTGCAGCCAGGGCAGCCCAGCTGCAGGATCTGTACCGCCAAGGAGCCGATGTTCCTTTAAAGCGCAGGAAGGGGTCTGCGAAGGTTTCCAGGGAAGCCGGCTCGCTCTGGAGTAGCCTGTTTCCCTTCCCTCCTCTGGGCCTTGTGGGCGCTCAGGGAGACTCTCCTTGCTGCTGGCCCGAGCCCTCACCCCACAGCCAGCCAGAGGCATCTGCGGGTCTCCACCCCTCAGATCCAAGGACCCCAAGGGGTAGGGGGTTGTTGTGAGGCACCAGGAATGCCAAAATGATCCTTCCCATTTTGTGGCCTTTTCCCTTTTCTTAGTGCCCAGGCAGAGCAGACTAAGGGGACTTTGATCCCAGGGGCACCTAGTAGAGTAAATAGGGCCTCAGCCCGGACTCCTCTCCACCCTTCCTCTCCGAGGTGGCCTGTGTGAGAGAGAGCTGCACCACAAGACCACACCTTCCTGGGAGCTCAGGAGCAGCCAGGGTGGGTGGGGAGAGGGGACCTGAGTAGTCACTCAGCGAAGAGCTCTCTGGTGGGGGGAGGGAACTCAAGAACACCCCCCCATCCCGCTCTGCGCACCTTCCAGAAAGAGCTAGAGTGGTTCCTCACAAGAAACCGTGAAGTGTCGACAACGTGACACTAGCCCAGCCTGCGATGTCTGAACCACCGGCTGCCTCTCGACTCCTCCCTAGAGGCTGGGGGTGGCAGGTGCGGGCGGAGTACTGCCCACCCCACCAAGATGCAGGCACTAGCGCACCCCAGCCTCCTCTCCTGGGGCTTTGAGGAACCGCAGCTTCAGCTTCCCCAGTCTTTGCCCTCACAAAGGCACCCTCTGTCACAGCCTCCCCGAGAACAGGCCTCCCCCTCCTGCTACCCACTTGCTCCCACTCCCCCCACCACACACATGCACTTCCTCCAGGAGCAGATTCCAAGCTGAGTTAATGTCGGATACTGTCTCCCAACAACATGCTGGAACAAAGGCTGCACATGACTAACCGCGTTGGGGTGCTTGTCAGGGCTCAGGCAAACGTAATTATAGGGAGGGCAGAGCTGCTCTCCGCAGCCACACCTGGCCATACAGTAAACAGCACTTCTCCCTGTCGAGCTGGGGGGAGCTGAGAGACAGGGAGGCGACAAACCACAATTTGAATCATTTGGAGAGAAGCTATAAATATAATAATGAGTCATTTGTAAAATATAATTTCATCCAAAAGCCTGGAAAAAAAAAATGGGAAAGAAGTTCTTATGCTATTTCAGGCTAAATTGTTCAAGGGTGTTCTGCCAGAACCTGGGGAGGGGCCCCAGCTGCCCACCAAGCGCGAGGCTGGGCTTCACATCCGGGCCTTTCCGAGCCCTCCTCCTGGCAGGGTGCTGCCTTAGGCACCCCCTTCCCCAGTTCTCGCCTAATATTCTGGGATCGGAATGCTCGCCATCCAGAGCTCTCTGTCGGAGAGCTGATAAGAATCACGGACAAGCAGCCCAGCGTCCAGGCTGTGCAGCTGAGAACAGTTTAGGGCAGGCTTGCTGTTGTTTTTGGCAAACTCTTCCCCAGCCTTGGGGCCCGAACAGCCCTTCGTGCACAGGGTGGCTTTTCTAGCGTGGTTCCAAGGTCTCTTCCAGAGCACCAGGAAGCCTCCAGCCCTGAGCCCCAGCTGGCCTGCGGGGAAAGGAAGAGGCCACACAAAGCTCAGTCTGGGGAGGGGGCCGACACTGGCCTGGCCCCAGGTCGCTGCCGCTGTTCAGGGGAGTGGCAAAGAGCATGAGCTCTGGAACTAGATTTTCCCTAGGTTCAGTTACAACTGGGCCACTTACTATCTGTGTGACCTCAGGTAATTGACTTCTCCTCTCTAGGCTGTTACCTCATCTCTTTGATGGGTTTAATAACAGTAACTTCCTCAAAGGGTTGTTGAGGAGATGAAATGAATATGTAAAACACCTAGAAGAGGGCCCGGCATAATGAGGTACCATTAAGCTCGTAAGATTCTTGTTGTCTGTCACTGAGCATGCGGTGCAACAATGAGCCACAGAACAGGGGCCCCTTGGTGTATGTGGTCAACCCTGCGTGGTCATGGGTAGGCCAGGGTCAGGTCCCCCGCCTGTCCTTCAGCCATTTCATCACATCAGCTTTCTTGTCGACCTAAGCAAACTCTGTCGTCTCAGCGGCCAGAGCCAGAGCGTCCCCTTTCTCCGTCCTTTCTCAAAGCCTTGCCCTCCACCCAGCCTGCAGGCAGCATGAGGGGAGGAGGGCAGCATGCCCCTCGATGTTGAGAGCCTGAAGTCAAGCAGCACTTTGAAGGCTCTGAATGCACACTGAGCTCTAACCCCAGCCTCTGGGGCTCTCCTCCCTCCTTTCTTTCCTCTTTTCTTTGCTAGGTCTCCCCATCTTGGTCTTCTCCCCCCTCTCCCAGGGCAGACCTGGGAGGTGGGGATGAGGTTAGGGCCCTCAAAGCCTCTGTCCCACCCACACTGCTCAGTCCTTGTCCCTTGTTGCTGAGAATGGCCTTGACAACCCTCAGGACGTCCTCTTAAGGCAGCCTCTACACCCAGGAGGCCAGAAAACATTGACATAAATAGTCTCTGTGTCAATTACTCGGCCTTCTCCTGCCTCCAAAACCAGAGCAGCAGAGCCAGCCTGAGCCTGGAGGTAGGAGAGGACGCGTATGCAGCAGGAAGCTGCCAGACTGCTCCCCTCTCACCAAGAGGGCACAACTTGGCCCTTGCTGTCCCCACCCTCTGGAGTGAACTTCCTCCTCTCCTGGCCTGGCTCCCTTTTTTTTTCCTCCAATAATTCCTTCATATACCTGTCAGGGTTCACATTCTCCCGAATGCCATCCAGTTTTTCCCTTTTCAGTTAGAATTAGGGATCTAAATAAGAACCACATGCTGTGACCGACTGATGTGTTACTTAAGTCCCTTGCTGTCTATAGATCCCCCTCCACATAATTGTCACTCTTTCTCATTCTATCTCCTTGCAAGTTTGTTTGTTTGTTTCCTTGTTTGTTTGTTTGTTTGTTTTTAATTTGATTTATGTATTTGACAGACAGAGATCACAAGTAGGCAGAGAGGCAGACAGAGACAGAGAGGAGGAAGCAGGCTCCCTGCGGAGCAGAGAGCCCGATGTGGGGCTCGATCCCAGGACGCTGGGATCACGACCTGAGCCGAAGGCAGAGGCTTAACCCACTGAGCCACCCAGGCGCCCCATCCTTGTTTGTTTTTGATGGAAAAAAAAAAATCTGGTGGTTTATCCTACAGAATTTCCCAAATCTGGGTTTGTTTGTTTACTAAAACCAAGTGGTGTCACTTAAATGTTTTCCTGCCCCTTATACATCCTGTAAATTGGTAGTTAGATCTAGAATCAGGTTTGATTATTATGACCACTTTTTTTTCTGCTTTTTGGTCAAGGTTTCTTTACACAGGTGGTGAAGTGTGTCTCTATCGATGAATGTGATATCTGGTTGTCTCTCTTTTTGTCATATTGTCAGCCATTGTTCATGCTCGCCTAGATCCACTATTCTTTGGGATTTCAAAATTGTGGTATCCTAATGATACTACTCCTTCTTCATCTGTTAGATGAAACACCTCAATTCTAGTGCTCTTAATTGCCTCGTGTAGATCCAGACTTTGATCCAGTATAATTTTTCTTCTGCTTGAAGGATTTTGTCAGCGTTTCCTATAGTGTAAGTCTGGTGGTGATGAAGTTTTTCACATTTTGCCTGAAATTTCACTTTAATTTCTGAAAGTTATTTTTGTTGGGTATAAAATTCTAGAGTGACCTTTATTTCTTTCAGTACTTTAAAGATGTTGTTCCATTGACTCCTGGCTTTCATTATTTTAAAAGAAGTCTGCTGTCATTTTTATCTTTGTTCCTTTATACATGATGTCTTTTTCCCTGTGGCTGCTTGTAAGATATTCTATTTAGTACTGCTTTTAAGCAGTTTGATTATGATGTGCCTTTATACAGCTCAGTTTCTTGTGCTAGGGGTTCATTGACCTTCTTGGGTTTATAGTTTTCATGACATTTGGAATATATTGGGTCATTTTTTAAAATTTTATTAACTTATTTACTTTAAAGTAATCTCTACACCCAACATGAGGCTCAAACTCACAACCCTGAGATGAGCAGTCTCATGCTCTTCCAACTTAGTCAGCCAGGCTAAGAGCCCTGGCCATTATTTTTTTTATTATATTTTCTGCCCTCCTCCTTTTTCTGAGACTCCAATTACACATATGTTAGCCCCCAGGAGTTTTCTCAGAGATTATTGGTGTTCTGTTTTGTTTTGTTTTGTTTTGTTTTTTTCCTTTCCTCAGTCTTTTTTTTCCCCCCTGTATTTCATTTTGGATAGTCTCTATAATTATGTCTTTACATTTACTAGTGTTTTCTTCCGCAGTGTCTAATTGATGTTAATCCCATCCAGGGTATTTTTGCACTTCATATTGTTTTTCATCTCTAGAAGTTTGATTTGTATCTTTTTTTTTCTTTTTTTTTTAAGATTTGTTTATTTATTTGACAGACAGAGATCACAAGTAGGCAGAGAGGCAGGCGGGGGGGGTGGGGGGGAAGCAGGCTCCCCGCTGAGCAGAGAGCCCGATGCGGGGCTCGATCCCAGGACCCTGGGATTAGGACCTGAGCCGAAGGCAGAGGCTTTAACCCACTGAGCCACCCAGGCACCCCGATTTGGATCTTTTTTATATCTGTCATGCTTTTACTTAACATGTTTAATCTTTCTTTTACTTTCTTGAACATTATATGTCTTTTTTTATTGAACATTATATGTCTTTGTCAACTAATGTCTACTGATGTCCTTATTCTAACATCTATGTCATTTCTGGGTCTGCTTCCATTGATTGATTTCTTTCTTTTGTCATAGGTCATATTTTCTTGACTATTTGCATACCTAGTGATTTTGAACTGAATAGCAAACATTGTGAATTTTACCTTGTTAGATGTTGGACATGTTTATCCTATAAATTCCGATAAATAACTCTTGAGCTTTGTTTTGGGACACAGTTAAGTTACTTGAAAACAGTTTGATACTTTTAAGGCTTGTTTTTAAGTTTTGTTAGTTGGAACCAGCATATTCCTTAGTCAAGAGTTAATTTTGCCCCACGACCGAGTTAATCTCCTTCTGAGTATTCTGTCTGATGTCTTGTGATGTATGAGGTTTGCCATTCTGGCTAGTGAAAACAAATTATTCTTTGCCTTGTGTGAGCTCCAGAGATTATTTCCTGTGCTCCTTTTCTCATGGTTGTTTCCCTCACTCGGGTGGTTTCCATATACACATGCTCTGACCAATACTCGGTGAAAGACTCAAAGGAACCCTCTGCAGATTTCTGGATATCTCTTTTCCTATCTCTTTCTCTATTTCCCTCTCTTCTCTCATCCTTCCCTCCTCCATGCCTCACTCTTCTCTGGTATTCTGCCCTGAAAACTGTAGCTGCCTTGGTCTCTCTAGATTCCCTGGTCCATCTCCTCAACTCTGAGAAACTGTTGAACTCCACCTGTGTCCTCCTCTTTGTGCTACATCCTGGGAACTCTTTCGAGACAGTAGGCTGAAGCAATTGCAGGGCTCACCTGGGTTGTTGTCCCTCTCCTGAGGACCATTGTCCTGTGCTGATGTCCAAAACCATTGTTTCACATATATTGTACAACTTTCTCATTGCCTCAGGTGGTAGGGTAAATTCCCCCCCTGTTATTCCATCTTGGCCAGAAACTGAAGTTGGTCTGGTTAACTTCTACTTCAGTTTATATATTCAGCCCAGGACCCTACTCCCAGAAGATTTCCCCATACCCTACCATCATCTCCACCACTCCAAGTTGTATATTCTTCCTTAGTGAGCTTATAATACCCTGCCTGTGGGTGCGATTATTGTTCATGAGTCTCTGCAGGACCACTATGTTCCTTTCTGGTCTGTGAGTTCATTTGGGGTAGGTTTGTGCCTACACATCTTTGTATCCTCCCTGGTGTCTGGCATACAGTAGGTGCTGAATTTAAAGTTTAGGAGAACGAATAAAGAGAAATCTGTGGTCACTTGGCAATCACCAACTAGAACTAAATAACAACACGGCCATACCCATAACTGCTGCGTGCTGTTAGACCTGCCCTAAACTGTGGGCACTAACCCTGACAGCTGTCCTCTGGGCACGTCTCTCTTCCTGAGCTGAGCTGGCAGTGTCCAGAACACTCCCAAGAATGTGGTTTTAAATATCCTGACCTTGACAATTCCAAGGCCTTTGATGGTGTGTGAAGTTGAGACACGAGTCACCCAACATGCCAGAAATGTATAATTGCTTCACTGAGGCTCTCAGAACACTCCCTGTCCTGAGGTGTGGTGGAAGGAAGAAAATAAACATGAGAAACCTAGTAAACACTCTCTCCAGTATTTGACACATTCCTCACCCCCACGGATGTATCCAGAGCTCTCTGCCTCCATAAGGGGCACTGAGAAAAGATCCCAGATATATTCTCTGCCCGCTCAGTGTCTGGATATGGCTGCCCCAATAGGTACAAAGCAGAATCAAGGAGCAGGAGGCAGGAATTTAGGGAGATCAGTCTCTGGAGTCACAGTCTGCACACTTCCCAAAACCACCTTGGCTTTGGAAACCCAGGCTTTTCAGGTCTAGTAGACAAGGCCCTGCCAAGCTCCTATTCTGTGTGCCCTACACAGTGCAAGATACTGTGAAGACAAAAGAAGTCCTGCTGTCTGTCCATAAGGAATTTAATATTTCCCTAAATACAATGTCTGCCGAAGTGAGGTTCCTTCATCACCTGCTGACATGAATCATCAGGGACATTTATCAATAATGCTTATTCCTGGGGCACCTGGGTGGCTCAGTGGGTTGAGCCTCTGCCTTCGGCTCAGGTCATGGTCTCAGGATCCTGGGATCGAGTCCCGCATCAGGCTCTCTGCTCAGCGGGGAGCCTGCTTCCCACCCCCCACCCCCACCTCTCTGCGTACTTGTGATCTCTCTGTCAAATAAATGAATACAATCTTTAAAAAATAAATAAATAAGTAAATAAATAATGCTTATTCCTGAGACCAATCTCAGAGGAAAGAAGTCATATTTGAGGGGGATGAAGCCCAAAATTGACACCTTAGATAAAATTCATATGTACACAAAAACTGTAAGAATTGCGGCTTTAATGTTTTATTTCTATGAAGGTTGATTCACTGTGTTTGGGGACCTAAGAGTTGAAAAGTCTCTAGACACTGTCATCTGGGCTTAGAGTTTCTTTGGCACTACAACTCTGTTGATAGGTTTCTAGTCTATTTGCTTCTGGCATATTCTATGAGCTAGTATATAAAACCAGAGATCTTGCTGAGACTAGTCTAGGTCTGGAGTCCGGTATGAAACAGGCCTTAGCGTTCCTCCAGACATTCAGCCTTACATTTAATTTTGAACTATACCATAGAACAACTGGGGAGGCACCTTGAGTCTGGTCCTTACCTGTAGCCTGATATCCCACCTACATCTCTGGTGAGATTGATAATTCCCTTTGGAGGTAGTAGAAAACGGGAAGTGCTGAAGAAAGGGCTAGGGAGCAGGATTAATCCATATCCCAGTCTTATCTCATGCAATGTATTCCCCCACCCCTGTTTCTGCTTATTGTAACGTACCTGGAGGCAAAAGTTGGGGGATTTTCCAGGCCTGCCAGTTTCCAGAATCTCAGCTACAGCCACAGCAGGCACATGATCTGCCTCCCAAGATATAATAGGAAACCGTATAACTAGCTATATCAGATTACCAATTTCTCAACCCAAGATATAGGGGTTCTTACTGCTCTTCATCTTACCTCCTTGGTTGAACCAACTCCACTTTGTGTGTGGTGGGGGGGGTCCTCCCCCTTGAAATCTCTCCACACTCATGTTACTGATTTCTGTACTAGTGAGGACTCTTTAGGTGGCAACAAACAAAAATCCATCTCAACCGGCTTAAGCAGTAAAGAGAAGGTATTGGTTCACCTTACTCTGAAGTCCTGAGGAAGAGCTGGCTCTGAGCAGTGCTTGATCCAAGAGTTCACACATGTCACCAAGGACTCTGTTTCCCCCCTGTGCCACACAGCCTTTCATGGTGGTTTCATCACCATGTTTCCTATGGTGGCCTTCCAGCAGTCCCAGGTCCTCCCAGGGGAGTCGTCAAGTGGCTCTCAGCAATTCCAGACTTGCACCTTCATACTCGCAACTGCTTTAAAAGTCCCGAGACTCGTGTTCTCCCATTTCCTTAAAATGGGTCAAGTACTCATCCCTGAACCAGCCACTTTGGTCGATGTATTGATTAGCTGAGGGATAGCTGGGGTCAGGAGTCCACCCTACCTGAATCCCTTCGCTGGGAATAAGTGAATCCTCTAAGGGAAACCGTGTACTGTGGCAGGTGTAAGGAATAGCTACCGAGTAGACAACAAATAAGGAGTTTAGAAGCCACATATAGAGGGAAACAGACACCTAAATGCTATCATCAAAACAAAGTTAGGACTGTAATAGAAATGGGGATAACATGAACCAGTGGAATAAAAGAAGGTGCGCCTAAGTCTGCCTGGGGGAATATAGAAAGCCTTCTCAAAGGAGGATTAGAAGATTTCCAGATGCGTAGGGAGGCAAAGAGTGAAGGAGGGCATTCCAGGCAGAGAAAAAAGCATGCATGAGGGTCTGGAGGCTGAGAAAGTGAGGAGTGTTCAGGGCACTCTGAGTCCTGCTGGAGAATAAAGGGGGAGAAGGTGGCTGGGATAGAGAGGAATGCCAGCAGTTGGAGCCGGACAGGTAGGAAGTGCTAAGCCCCTTGACCACACTATGGGTTTACACAGCTACCGGTAGGGGAGAGGGATTTGGATTCTAAAGAGATTTGAACAGAGAAATGACATGAGACTTTTGTTTTAGGAAAAGGATTCTGGCCACAGAGCGCAGGATATGTTGGAGAGGTGCAGGATCCCAGAACTGGTCCCACCCATTTCCCCATCTCAATGAATAGCGTCGTCACTCTCCATCCATGGCAGTCCCTGGTGTCATTCACCTAACATGTCCAATTCCCCCCCTTGCCAATCCCATGGTAGGATTGCACGTCCCTGCCCCCTTGAAGTGAGGGGCGGCCATGAGACTCGTTTTGGCTAAAGAACACTGAGTATTAAATTTTTTTAAAGATTTTATTTGTTTACTTGACAGTGAGCACAAGCAAGGGAAGCAGCAGGCAGAGGGAGAAGCAGGCTCCCCGCTGAGCAGGAGCCCAGCACAGGACTCAGTCCCAGAACCCTGAGATCATGACTTGAGTCAAAGGCACATGCTTAACCAACTGAGCCACCAGTGTCCCACTGAGTTTTCATTTTAAAGGATTGGCCACATCCCCTTTTGCTGCCTTCAAGCGCCTATGGAAGCATGTACTGAGACACAGCCTCTGTCACACTGGTCCCTGATAACAGGAAACCCTCTTTACAATCTGTGATGGCTACACAGCAAGAATGAGAAGTAAACCTTTGCTATATTAAGGTACTGAGATTGGGGGCATGTTTGTTGCTACCATAGAGCATAACCCATGCTAACTGATGCACCAGCCATTTGCCAAGCCGTAAACCTGGGCGTCATCACAGACTTCTCCATGCTCTCATTTCCCACCTCCATGTCCTTCTGAGCCTACCTCTAAATATCTCTACAATTCATCCATTTCTCTCCATCCCCACTGCCACTGCCCTAGTCTAGGACTCCATCCTCTCCTGCCTGATCAACGGCCACCCTCCCCCAACTGCTCTTTTCCTCTAATCTTGCGTGATCCACTTACTTCTTTCCATACTTAAAGTGTTCTTAACTAAAACTCCAACTCAGTCCCAATACTCTCCCGCTTCAATCCTTCAGGTTTCCCATTTTCTTTAGAATAAAGTCAATATTCTTAATAAGGTTTTCCAGGTTCTGCGTGATTTGGCCACTGTTTACCTCCAATCTCTCTCTCTCTCTCTCTCTCTCTCTCTCTCTCTCTCTCCTTCACACTTGAAATGAACCAACCTCCCTTCAGTGTCTTAAATTTGCTCGGCTCTTCATGAGTTTTCACACTTGCTCTTCCCTTTGTCTGAAACCTGTAAGTTTGACTAATTCTTACCCAGTCCTCAGAGTCCAGCTTCTTCATCACTCCTTCTGGAAGTTTTCCCTGAGCCTCCGGTACTGGGTGAGATGCCCTTCTGTGCACTCCTTTGTGCTTACAGCACCGTGAACTTTTCATAGCACATCATTTAACTGGTATCCCTGGTACTTAATAAAAGGTAAATAGGTCATCATCATGGTCCTCAAGGAATGACTCTCTGTTCTAGGGGGTGACGGTGGTGGCAAGCAAGGACGAGTGTGCTAAGGGAAGCATTTAGAACGACTTCCAGGTTTCAGGACTGGGTAAGAGAGGGAGGCCAGTGTCACAATAAGGAGTTCAGATTCTGTTGTGCAGGTGGCGGGAGCTGCAGGAGACAACTTCAGACCAGCTCCACACTATGTGTCCATGGCCCACCGTGGGCTGGGCTGTGGCTGCAGCAGACAGACCCCCACGCACTGACAGCAGCCCCCCTCGGCGGCCACCGCATCTCTGGCTTTCTGCTGCATGAACCTGGTGCACTCCCTCAGGCAGCATGCAGAGCAGCCCAGAAATACAGGAGGGTAATTTTCCTGGCACAATCCTCCAGAAATGGGGTGAGAGTCCATTGAATAGAAGGCCTAGCCTTCTGTTCTTCTGAGGGACAATTTGAGATACATTCTACCTAGGAACTCCTCAGGTTATGGTCAGCCAGTTTGAACCCCAGTTACCCACAGTGCTGACCAGTAACACACTCTTCATGCTTTTGCTCCTTCCCTGCCTCACTCCCCTTGCTCCCTGGTTACCCTCCAGATAAACTCCCTGAATGCCCCTATCATTCCCCAGATAAACTCCATGAACCTCTAATCACCCCCAGATAAAATTCTCCAAACCCCCTGCTATCGCTCCCCAGATAAACTCCCTGAACCCACATCCAAACCTCAGCCCCGGCTCTCATCCCATACAGTAGCCACTGAAGATCGTCTGACAGAGGAAACAGGAGACGCAGGTTGAAGGGAAGTTGCCCGCACATAACGGCCATGTTCACTGTGTCACTGTGGGGTCCCCAAGGGGCCACAGGATTATGACCCCTGCTAAGCATACACAACCTTTCTGCCTTAATTCCCCACTGATTACTTCTCTCTCTCTCTCTTTCTCTCTCTCTCTCTGACATGCTTCCTGGACACAGCACTTCCCTGGTTTTCCTCCTTCCTTCCTGGCTACTACTTTCAGTTTGCTTTGTAAAATTAAGTTGATGGTGTTGAAGATGGGTGATGGGCATGTAAGCAGTTGTGGTAGTATTTTAAACTTGTGTATGTTCTACACTTTCTAGAACCACTTTTTTAAGAATAACTTTGGGGGCTCCTGCGTGGCTTAGGTGGTTGAACATCTGCCTTCGGCCGGGTCATTATCCCAGGGTCCTGGGATGGAGCTGCACTCGAGCCCTGCGTCCAGCTCCCTGCTCAGTGGGGGGTCTGCTTCTCCCTCTCCCGCTCGCTCTGCTTGTGCTCTCTCTGTCAAATAAATAAGTAAAATCTTTAAAAAAATAAATAAATAAAAGAAGAAGAACTTTGAAATGGAGTTTTTTCCCCACGCCAAGTTCTCTTTCTCCATTGTCCTCAGTTGTTCTCAAATGTGTGCAAAAGCTTAAGTAAGCATCCCCTGGGGATTTGATGAAAAGCTTGCTCACGTTGCTGTACTTGACCTGGCTCCTGCCATTTTTCAGGTCTTCTCGCACATACCAGGCTACCTTGTGCTGACCTTGCTCCCGCCACACTGGCCTTCTCATCCTCAAGTGCACTCGTAACTTTGTAGCCTTCACACTTGCACAGCCACAGATGACAGATACCACGACATGCGGACCTCATTTTATTGCACTTGGCTTTGCTGCACCTGGCTCAGATGGTTGTGGTGTTTTTTACAAATTGAAGGTTTGTGGCAACCCTACATCGAGCAAGCCCATTGGTGTTGTTTATCCACTTCATGTCTCTGTGTCACATTTTGGTTTGTCATGACGATCTGTGCTCGGTGATCTCAGATGTGCTATTGTAATTGTTCAGGGCTCCCATAAACTGCACCTATATAAGATGGCAAACTTGCAGCACCTGGGTGGCTCAGCCGTTAGGCGTCTGCCTTTGGCTTGGGTCATGATCCCATGGTCCTGGGATCAAGCCCTGTGGGCTCCATGCTCAGCAGGTAGCCTGCCTCTCCCTCTCCTACTATCCCTGCTTGTGTTCCCTCTCTCTCTCTCTGTCAAATAAATAAATACAATCTTTAAAAAAAATCTTAAAGAAAAAAAACCTGCCTCTCCCTCTCCTACTATCCCTGCTTGTGTTCCCTCTCTCTCTCTCTCTGTCAAATAAATAAATAAAATCTTTAAAAAAAAAAAAAGACGGCAAACTTAATTAATAAAAGTTGTATGTGTTCTTGACTGCTCCACTGTCTGGCCGTTCTCCGGTCTCTCACCCTCTCCTCCAGCCTCCATATTCCCTGAGACACAACAATATTGAAATCAGACCAATGAATAACCCTGCCATGGCCTCGCGGTGTTCAAGTGCAAGAAAGAGTCACACGTCTCTCATTTTACATCAAAAGCTAGAGAGGACTGAGCTTAGTGAGGAAGCCTGGTCAAACGCCACGATGGGCTACACGCTAGCCTCTTGCTCTGAAGAGTTAGCCGAGTTGTGAAGGCAAAAGAAAAGTCCCTGAGGAAAATTAAAAGTGCTCCTCCCGTGAATATACAAATGGTAGGAAAGTGTAACAGCCTTATTGCTGATATGGAGAAAGCTTGGTGGTTTAGCTAGAAGATCAAACCGGCCACAACATTCCCTTAATCCAAAGCATAATCCGGAGCAAGGGCCTAAATCTCGTCAATTCCATGAAGGCTGAGAGAGGTGAGGAAGCTGTGGGAGAAGAGTTGGAAGCTAGCAGAGGTTGGTTCGTGAGGCCCAAGGAAAGAAGCCGTCTCCATAACATCGAAGCACAAGGTGAAGCAGCGAGTGCGGATGGGGAAGTTGCCGCAAGTTATCTAGAAGATCTGGCTAAGATCATTAATGATGGGGGCTACACTAAAGAACAGATTTTCAATGTAGACGAAACAGCCTTTATAAGAAGATGCTATCTAGACTTCCATAGCTCAAGAGGAAAAGTCAATGCCTGGAGTCAAAGGACAGAATGACTCTCTGATTGGGGCCAATGCAGTTGATGACTTGAAGTTGAAGCCAGTGCTCCCTGACCGTTCTGAAAATTCCAGGGCCCTGAAGAGTTATGCTGAATCCACTGTGCCTGTGCTCTGTAAAAGGAACAGCAAGGGCTACGTGACAGCACGCCTATTTATAACATGGTCTAGGGACTATTTTAAGCCCACTGTTGAGACTTACTTCTCAGAAAAGAAGATTCCTTTCAAAATATTACTGCTCATTGACAATGCACCTGGTCACCCAAGAGCTCTGATGGAGATGCGCAACGAGGTTAATGTTGTTTTCACGCCTGCTAACACAACGTACACTCTGCGGCCCATGGATCAAGGAGTCATTTGGGCTTTTAAGTCTTATTACTTGAGAAATACACTTGGGGTGTTTGTATTTTATTTATTTATTTGACAGAGAGACACATTGAGAGGGGGAACACAAGCAGGGGAAGCAGGGAAAGAGAGAGGCAGGCTTCCCGCTGGGCAGGGAGCCCAATGCAGGGCTCTGTCCCAGAACCCTGGGATTATCACCTGAGCCAAAGGCAGACGCTTAATGACTGAGCCACCCAGGCGCCCCTATGAAAAACATTTTGAAAGGCTATAGTTCACATAGATAGTGACTTCTCTCATGGATCTGGGCCAAGTAAATTGAAAACCTTCTGGAAAGGATTAATCATTCTAGATGCCATTAAGAACCATCATGATGGGGCGCCTGGGTGGCTCAGTGGGCTAAAGCCTCTGCCTTCGGCTCGGGTCATGATCCCACCTGGGATCGAGCCCCGCATCAGGCTCTCTGCTTAGCAGGGAGCCTGCTTCCTCCTCTCTCTCTGCCTGCCTCTCTGCCTAGTTGTGATTTCTCTCTGTCAAATACATAAAATATTTAAAAAAAAAAAAAAAAAGAACAGTCATGATGCATGAGAAGAGGTCAAAATATCAACACGAACAGGAGTTTAGGAGAAGTTGGTTCTGGCTCTCAAGGACGGCTTTGAGAGGTTCAAGACCACTGGAGGAAGTTGCTGCAGATGTGATGGAAATAGCAAGAGAACTAGAATTAGAAGTGGAGCCTGAAGATGGGAGTGAGTTGTTGCAATTTCATGATAAACCTTCCCCGGATGAGGAATTGCTTCTTATGGATGAACAAAGAAAGTGGTTTCTTGAGATGGAATCTACTCCTGGTGAAGATGCTGTGAAGACTGTGGAATAAGATAGTTGAAGAGACTTAGAATATCACACAAACTTGGTTGGTCAAGCAGCAGCAGGCGTGATAGGACAGACTCAAACATTGAAAAAAGTCTGACTTTGGGTAAAACGCTATCAAGCAGCATTACATGCTACAGAGAAATCATTCATAAAAGGAAGAGTCAAATGATGCAACAAACATTATTGTCTCATTTTAAGAAATTACCATAGCCATCTTAACCTTCAGCACTCACCAACCTGATCCATCAGCAGCCATAAACATTAAAGCAAGACCCTCCACCAGCAAAAAGATTATGACTTGCTCAAAGCTCAGATGATGGCTAGCATTTTGTAGCAATGAAGTAATTTTTTTAAAGATTTTGTTTATTTATTTGATAGAGAGAGACACAGCAAGAGAGGGAACACAACTAGGGGGAGTGGGAGAGGGAGAGGCAGGCTTCCGGCTGAATAGGGAACCCGATGCCGGGCTCCATCCCAGGGATCATGACCTGGGATCATGACCTGAGCTGAAGGCAGACAGTTAATGACTTGAGACACCCAGGCACCCCAGCAATAAAATATTTTTAATTAAGGTAAGTACATTGGGGTTTTTTTTAGACATAATCTTATCGCACACTTAATAGACTGCAGTATAGTGTAAACACAACTTTAATATGCATTGGGAAACAGAATAATTCATTTGACTCACTTTATTGTGGTATTCCCTTTTTGCAATATTCTTTTTATTAAGGTGGTCTGGACCTGAACCAGCAATATCTCCAAGGTATGCCTGTACTAGATCTTTGCTCAAATGCTACCCCTGTAAGCAGTCACTGTAAAATAGTGCAAACACATGCACACACAAACTCTGTCACACTGACCTGTTTCACTGTCTGTGTAATGCTGATCACTGTCTAAAATTATCTGGTTTAGTTATCTATTTGAATTTTGCTCACTAGCTCCACGTTGTCTAGCACTCCTAGAAGGTGAGTTCCTATTTACTGCTTTATCCCAACTCCTGGCATATTCAAACTGCACAATAAATATTTCCTGGATAGATAAATAGATGTCAGCCTGCAGAACTAAGGAGAGAAAGCTGCGGGGTGAGGGTGGATTTGGGAGCTGGCATCACAATAGGAACAGTTGAAACCATTTCATGAATCGATTTGCCCAGCAAGAGTGGGCAGAAGTGGGGAAGACCAGAATAGAATCCAGGAGACCATCCACAGAGTGGAAAAAGGAAGAGAAGCCTGGGAAGAAAATCAAAAAGACATGGTCAGAGAGGCTGCAGAGAAGTATTGGAAGGAGACCAGAAGAGAGTTCAGGAGCAGGAAGTAGGGGACAACACAGCAAAGAAGGAATTAGATGAAATGTGCCCAATTTCTGGCCATTGAGAAGTCACCGGTGAACATCCAGTTCCAATATAATTAGGGGCCATTGGCAACCAATGAAAGTCATTAGATAAATGCCCTGGCCTCCTGCCATTTGGAGGGACAATTCTGATGTCCCTCGGTGGGCATCCAGCAGGATCGAGCCCCAGTGGAACAAGTTCAGAAATTCACCCTTTGTTGGCTTGTCTTTCTCTCCTGTTTCATCCTCTCTGCTTTGTCTCCCCTGCTCCTTGGGGTCCCCTCCCACATAAGCTATTAGCATTCGAGTCCTCCCTCAGTCTCTGCTTTCAGGGAGATCCAAATTAGGAGAGACTAGGTGCATTTCTCATCTCTCTCTGTTTTTCAAGGATGGAATGGGACTTCCCCTTACAGCTCATCATCTAGAACTAGACTGTGTGCCCACATGTAAACTAATCATAACCACAAGGGAAGGGAATTATTATGACTGCCTTAGACCAGTATTGATCCATCGCCTGGGGCTGGGCATACCATCCATTGAGAATATCCAAGCCAGATTCCAGCTCTATCTCCAAACCATCACAATTTCATGACTAATAAATGTGGGGGCCCCCTCACAAGAATGGGACATCTTAACCCCTACACATCCCCTGTCTATACCCATCCCAACCACAAACTGCCAGGTACTCAGTTCATGCCTCTGCTCTGCACGGCACCATGCCGAGTGCCGGGGACCGGAATGCAAAGACCATAAAATAGAATTCCTTACCCCAAGGGCTGTATTATCCAGACATGTTACATATACAGGACGATAAGGCAAAACTACAGAGAATAATAGCACAGTCGATTCCAAATCAGAGAGGGAAGCAGTATTAGTCAGGATAGACTAGGTTATGCTGAAGAAACAAATAACCCCTCAGAGTGATTTATTCCACACTACATAGCCCTCAGGGCGGACAGGCATTTCTAGTCCGTGGCATCATGCTCAAGCCAGAACCCAGCCCGAGGAGCAGCTGATATTGCTGAGCCCGAGGGAAGGAGAGCTCCAGAGAGTTTTGAATTAGCAACTGAATTCTTGGCCCAGGAACGAAATGTATGACTTCCACTTATAGCTCATTGGCTGAAACTGGTCACATGGCCCCATCCAACCTCAGAAAGCCAGGAAGTGAGATTCTACCAGAAGATATGCCAGAAGGCAGAGAGGCAGAGATATCTGGTGAAGAGTGTAAAGACTTCCAGAAAGCATGAAAACGAATGACGTTTGAACTGAGCCTCGAAAAATACTTTAGTCTTCAATAAATGAAGCTAGGGTCAAGGGAGAGGACCCACCGAACAAAGAGCCGTGTAAGAGAAATTCCGGAGGCCAGAGAATGCCTGACCAGTGTGAGCACAGCCAGGCTTCATGAGAGGGTGACGACTATACCAGAGTAGGAATTGGGCAGGAATGCTGAGTTTACTCAGTGAAGGGCTCTTAATATCATAAGGATTTTAGACTATAATAGATGATTGGCAATAAGGAGCTTCCAAAAGGTTTTTAAGCAAGGAGGTAACTTGATCTGATTCGTGTTTTAGGAAGGTAACTTGGTGGCAGAATGGGAAGGAGATTGGAAGGAAGAGAGACCCAAGTCTGGGAGGCGATTGGAGGCTGTTGTCACAGACAGTCCAGGCATGGATAAGGCGGCAGGAGCCGAGGGCGGGGCTGGGAGGATGCCGAGGAAGAAACAGATGGGAAAAGACACTTCCCATCTAGAAAGGATCACTGCCTTTTTTTTTTTTTAATGAAAATATTCAAACATATACAAGACGAGAGAAAGTAGTTTAACAAACCCCCATCTACCATCACGCAGCTTTAATTGTTCTATCCACATGGCCAATACCCACCCCCTTCTCACTTCACTCCACTTCACTTTGCTTTAAAATCCCAGTCGCTGTTTCGCTTAATCTGTCATTTCTTCTATCTGTGTCCTAAAAGATAAAGACTTTTTAACTGCAATCACAATACCATTATTACAGCTAAAAAAAATAATGACAACTACTTCACTTACCAAATATCCAGCCATTTGCCCCATTTCCGTACTAGTCTCTTAGTTTTTCCCAGTTGGTTTATTGGAATCAGGATCCACACATCCCATTTGGTTCTCCCTCTTTCTCTCTCATGTCATTTACTCGTTGAAGATTCTGGGTCATCTCTCCTCTGGAATTTCCCCAATTCTGGATTTTGCCATCTCCCCCTGCCTGCTGACATTTGACATGCTTATCTTCCTCCTGCATTTCCGGCAAACTGGTGGCTGGATCTGAACCTTCCTTCTGAACAGAAGTAGAGGGAGGAGAAGGGAAGGGGAAAGGGGTCCATTACTGACATAACACCTACCATTTGCCAGGCACCACCATATGGATTCCGTGTTAAGAGGATCTCATCGAACCCTCACCACAACTCTTTGAGGCAAGAGCGCACGATCACTGTTTTGTCAGATGAGGAAACTGGGATGGAGGAAAAGCAACCTGCCCAAGATCACAAAGCCAAAAGAAGAGGGAGGTGGGGTCGGAACCTAGTTCTGTCTGACCCCAAGGCCCCTTCTCTTTCCATGGCTGTGGTGGGGAGAAGGGACATGGCCCATGAGTGGCCATGCCAGGAAGGAAACCCAGCTCTCCTGACTCCCAAGACAGCTTCAATATATTAATAATAGACGTTGCTACTTCCCACGTGGCACACATCGCAAAGACAGTAAATGATGCATCATTGTCCCCATTTTACAGATGGGAATACCAAAGTCCAGAAAGGGTGAGTGGCTTGCCCCAGACCCTGCAGTTGGTGCACAGAGCCAGGATGCACCCCCAGGTCTGCCTGACACCAGAGCCCATGCCTTGCACCACTGCCCTACGTGGCCTCTCCTTGTGGGTGGCTGTCATCTTCCTGGTGGCCATGGGGGGATGGGGTTGGATGCAGAGATGGGAAGGGGCAGGCTGGATTTTCTGGCTGGAGTTGGGAAAATGAGCTGTCACTGTTGGCCCAGAGTGGATCTGTTTCTTCCTACCACATTCCCCAACCAAGCACAGCATCCACTCAACTCACAGCAGTGAGGCAGCGAGGGAGGGCCAGCCCATGCCCAGCCCCATCAATCTTGGTGGCAGGGACTCCCTCCTCTAGCTTTCTCAAGAGGCCGCACTCCCTGCTGCAACAGGGCAAGAATCCAGGAGGACCGCACTCTGAGGGGAGACAGAGGCAAGTCTCCCCGTGCTCGGAAGCCCTGTAGCAGCTCTTCTTCCTCAGAGCCGCAGGGACAATTGCAGAGAAAAACCAGGACATTCCCCCCCACCAGGATATTTTGTATGCTTTGCACTTGCTGCTGTGTTTCCTTCATCTAAAAGCTCTAAAATTTCAAATAAAAAGGTACAATGAAAGCAGCAGCAGGATAAATAGCCCCAGTGATCTGAGCCGAAACCCTGGAAGCTTTATTCACATCTTTAGAAAAACTCTGAAGGCTCCTAGTAGCAGCTACAGTACAAAGCCTCACACTTTAATTCTAAGGCTGCCAGAAATAGGTCTGTCAGGCCTGAAATATCACTGCATTTCATTACTCTTAAATGTGCATTACCATCTCTGCCTCATTACCAGCTGGGGGGTATTCTCCAGACCAACTCCAGAGAGAACCGGCAAGCTGGGAGCTATGGGGAAGGGGAGAGGCTGAGCTGGGCCAAGAACACGGGGATGGGAGGGGAGACCGCGAAGCCTCACGAGGCCTGAGGACTAGCGGGAGCCCCACAGACATGGGGGATCGGCTATTAACACGTCCCCAGTGGGCAGGCCCTCGGGAGAGTCTGATGTCACCAGCTGGGGCCACGAAGCCAGGAAGAGACAAGGAAGAGAGAGGCAGGACTGCTGGGGTGGTGGGCAGGATAGTCTCTGAGCAAAGAATGGGGCCCGAAGAAGCGGTGGGTAAAGGGCACGGAGGCCTTCATGCCTGGTGGCAGGTAGGAACCAGTCAAAGGCAAATTAGGCCTGCGAGACCTGGGGAGTCTCGAGTCACAGGCACAAAGCAGCCAGGGAAAGATCCTGGAAGGAGCTGGAGCTGGAGGGTTGGAAGTTTGGAGCCCAGAGCAATCTGCATGTTTACAATAAAACTGACACCCAGGGCAGCTCTGAATAATTCAGTAGGCGCTGTGATCTCCTTACAGTGCAAGTCCCTAGGGTACAAAGGGAAAGGGGCGGCTAGCCCAGGCCGGCTGCCTTCGCCTGGCTCTCTGAAAGGGCGTGACAGATGGGCCTGCGCTGGCCACCACCCAGTCACGCTTTGCACGGTGATTGGTTTTCAAAGGAGGACAGGGTTTGTGAATGGAGCCAGCTTGTTGCTTGCTGCCTTCAAATGGACGCTGCTGGGTCGCGTGGCCAGCCTGGGCCCCCTTGTGAATGGGGCATCACCAGTGGGTGGTGAACAAGCCAGCGGTGGGGTGGCTTCCCATCCCCTCCCCCTGTCATGGCTGAGGCTGAGGTGAGGGGAAGAGGGAAAAGTGCCCCTGACCCTTCTCTAAGCTGACAGGTTTAACCCTCTGTTGGTCCTCCTCTGTGCTAGCCGTTTGCATCAGTTAGAATCAAATTCGCCTGCATAAAGTAAAAAAAAAAAAAAAAAAAAAAAAAAAAGCTGAAACAAGACGGCTGTTTACGTTTCCCTCACGTAAAGAAGTCTGAAGATAATTGGCACAGACCTAGTTTGTAAGTTCCAGTACCATCAGAGACCGGGGCCTCCTGCGTCTTGTGGCTCTGCCATCCTCAGTCTTCAGGTGCCACTCCTGGCCCAACACGGCTGCTCACACTCCAATAGCATGTCCACATTCCAGCCATCAGAAAAAAAGAAAATGGGAAGAAGGAACCCAGGGTACATGCGAGCCATCTTTGGCAATTTCCCAGAAGCTGCCACACAATAGCTTGCACTTCGTGGACCACGACTTAGATGGTTACACCTAGCTGCCGGAGAGGTTGGGAAATGTATTGTTCGGTGTCCCTGGCCATGTGTTTGTTGGCAGAAAATTCTCCACGGTTCTAGTCCATTTCTTCACGTCTTACAAGTGAAACACTGACTGTCCTTAGTTCCAGCCCATCCTTTCTGGGATCGTGGACATCCACAGAAGGCATACGATGCCTCCCTCCAGAGCAAAGGGCAGGCATTCTGCCCATTATAAAAGATTTGGTTTCCCCACGTTTGCGTCCCTCGCCTGAAATGCAGCCCACGTGTGGCAGACCTCACCTGGGCCCCTCTGTGAAGCCCTCGGGGAACTGAGGCTGCCGCTGTTCTGCTTCTGCTGAGAACAACAAAACGTCCCTCATCTCTGGCCCAGGAGCCTCAGCTTCTGCCAGCAGCTAGGACGTGGGCCAATTTGTTAGCTTATAAATAGGACAAAATCACAGATATTCACAATTCTTGACAGTGTCCAGCTACAAATCAGGGTTTCTGCCAGGATAGTTCCTAAAAGTTTGCCACAAGTCCCTTCCCAGCTACTTGAACTGTGCCCACAGGTGTTTTCTGGTGCCTCTGCCCCTCCCACAACCAGAGGGAGCACTCTTCAGGCGAACTTCAGCCACTTCCAGAATCCCAGCAGGTCCTGAAATGCCCAAAGGCAGGGGAGCCACCGCACCTGCTCACCTCTTCAGCTCTCAGTGTTTACTCAGGGCCCCATGGACCGCCCGGTCCCCACCTAGTCAGTCCCCACGTTAGAGGAGGGTGCTGAGACCTCCTCTGGCTTCTCCATCTGGAGTGACTCGGTGACCTACTCCTCAGTTCCCTGAACCAAAGTGCACCCCTTCTCTGTCCCCACCCATCTCTTCCAGATCCCCCCCTCCACTCCCCACTTCCCAACCAAGGTTTCCCAGGTCAGATCCCCCTAGTACAACAACCCTCAGTTGGCCCATTCTGCAACTGCCCCCGTGGCCCGAGATGGGCCTCCTCTGGGCAAGGAGGCCGGGGCCTGGCCAGGCCCACCCTCACCCTCACCTCCACTCGAGATGCTCATGTGTGCGTGCACCTCCCCACCACCCCACCCCGTCCCTCTCCTCTTCATCCTGCAAACCAGAACTCCTTCCAAAGTCACCCTAACTCCTCTTACCCCTTAACCCACTGCACTATCCAGTCACTGGCAGAGTCCTGCCTCTAAGTCTCTCTGGTGTCTGTCCCCTCCGCCCCAACTCCAGTGCGCTGTTTCAGACCCCCTCACCTCTCACCCAGAGTCCAGGCTCCAAAGAGGCACCCAAGTGATCATTCTAAGAAGTAAATGAGCTCCTAGCCCTCACCAGCCACCGAACCAATTTTAAACTCCTAACCGCGGAAACCTAAGACCTGATTGTTCTGTTTATCCAGCTTGTCTCTCTCCTGCCACCTCCTACACACCCCCATGCTCCAGGCACACCGGGCTACTCTGCAGATCTGACAAGCTTAGAGGCACCTGCACTCTCACACCTGCTTTCACGTCTGCTGGGAGGGCCCTTCTCTCCTCTCCTGACTCCTTCCTGAGCACCTACCAATTTCTATCCATCTTTCAAGACCCAACTCAAGCACGACCTCAGGAGTTGTCCCAATGTGCCTCCACGATCCAAGCGACCAGGCTCTGTCCCTAAGTGTGTATGCACATTGTCGCTATAAAGATGTGTCCCCTGATTATTAGTTCACATTGCCTGTCTCTTCCTCCACACCATAAGACCTTAGAGAGCAAGGATCAGAACTGTTCAACTTCGTGACTCAACCAGGCTCAATAAATCCTTGTCAACTGAATTAACGGATTGTCCCTCACTTTGCTCATCTCCAATCCCAAGGCTAGCTCATCGGCGCGCTGTGAGCAAGTAACATAGCCCCAAACAGAATCCTCAGCTGCTTCCCTGAGGGTTTCAGGCTAGGAGAGGATTCCGGGATGGGGCAAAAGGAGAGTGAGGCTGGGCAGAAGTGAATAGGGTCTATCCCTCATGAAGACCAGCAATGAGGGGCACAGAGAAGAGTCAGGTCCGAAAGAAAATACAGACCCGGGTTAGATCATCTGGAGCAGCACGTCCTTCTCCTTTCTGGTATAAGCATGGTGGGGGTATGGGGGCAGGACCCAGGGCAGGCCTCCGGGTCTAGATTTGTACCAGATGCTCCCAGAACCAGCAAGCCGACTCAGGAGGAATCCCTTAATATCACTCTCAGGAAATCCAGGGCTCAAGGTGTTTCCTAGGCCCCCAGGACAGGAAGCTCAGTCCTGTGCCAGGGACTCTGCCTCCTGCGTCATTGCCCTCCACGACGAGAGGAGAGAGACCCTACATGATGAGATCTGGATTACACATTAAAAGGCTTCCAGCCCAAAATGCAAGGAGATATCCCAGACTGGGTCTTGGAACAGAAAAAGGATATGAGTGGAAAAACATGAAATCCAAGAAAAGTATGTTGTCTGGTTAATAGTATTGCACCAATGTTAATTCATTTTTGACAAATGTACCACGGTAATGTAAGATACTATCTTTGGGGGAAGCTGGGTGAAGAGTATACGGGAACTCTTTATACTATCTTTGCAACTTTTCTGTAAACCTAAAATTATTCCAAATGAACTAAAATAAAATACACACACACAGAGAAAGAGACTTCAAAATGTAAGCTCAAGTTTTAAGAGGCAGGAAGAGAAAGAAAGCATGAGTTTCAATGGAAGGTAAAGGAGCGAGAAGGAAGAATACATATTTCATTCTTAAGAATCTGAAGGCCTGGACTATAGCCATTCGTCCACTCAACAAATACTGAGCATCTACTATGTACCGAGCATTGTTTTCAGTGCCCCGGATACTGCAGTAAACAAAACAGACAAATCCCCCCTGGAGCTTGTATTTAAGTGGGTTGAGAGCTTAATAGTACCTCCTCCCACTCCCGGCTCCAGCACTCAGCTCCTGAGTGGCGAAAGCGGGGCCAGTTCCTGGTCACCTTACAGGGCAGGAAGGGCTTTGCTTGACCTGAGAGCTCAGCAGACATGAGGTGGCTCCCGAGAGGGGTTCCCCATTGGGCTAACTCCTTCTCGGCTTCTAACTAGTCATGAAACTAGGAGTCTGGGCTTTCGAGTTCCTAAAATAAGGGAAATAATAAGAAACCAACTTTGTCCCTGAAATACGTTGAACTCAGTAGGCATGAGAGTGTATTTCAAGTGTCTGTACTAATATGATTGCTGTAAATATTCACATTCAGGCCAAGAACTGGGTTAGGACCTCTCTTCTGTAGTTACTCCAAACCCTCCTCTCTCCGTCGTCAAAGAATCCTCAGAATTGGAGCAGAAACTCGAAACAAATTTTACGTGTTCTCCGCGTGCAGGGCGCCAGAGCGGGCGGTCAGCGGGGACCAGCAGCTCCACGATCAAAGCCAGGGTCAGGCCCGCGCACCCACCCGGAGCTCAGGCAATCCCGCCACCGCCGGCGGGAACTCGAAGCTGCACCCCGGGCCTGCGCCCCCCTCCTCCCACCCCGCAGCAGCCTCAGCTCCCAGGGGGCAGGGACTGACGGCCCGCGCCTCGGGTGCCGCGGGAGGCACCGAGGCCCGGGCTGTGCCCCTTTGGCCCCCAGCCCAGCCGCCCTCGGAGGGAAAGTTGTTGCTCAACCTTGAGGAATGCGGAGCCCAAGCGGCGGCGAGAGGAAGCGGCGGGAGATTACGGCGACAGCCGCCGGGGACCGCGCCGGGGTGGCGCGCGGCGAACTTCGCCCAAATGTAAACAGCGGACCGGGCCGGGGAAGCGGCGCCACCCGACGCCCGGGCCCGCCCGCAGCCGGGAGGTGACAACCACGCGGGCGGCCGCCGGCGCGCCGCGGGGAGGCGATGGCCCAAGCCGGGCGCCCGCCCCTGGGGCCGCTGGCAAACGCGGGGCAGAGGCAGGCCCCAGGACCCGGCAAGAACCGTCACCGTCCTCTGAAGACTCCAAGGCGGCAAGGAGTTTTGGGTTTTCTGTTCACGATCGGTCTCCCACGCCGAAGGGTGCCTCGTGAATATAGTAGGCGCTCAAGAAACATTTTGGAGAGAGTGAGCCAACCCCCCATCCCCCACCCCAGCCTCAGTTTCCTCCTGTGTACCAGGAAAGGTGGGATCCCCCAGGCCCCTGGCCACTCTGAAATTCTAGGATGCTGAGATTAAATCCCATGTGTACTGCTGTGGTTTTGCTTTTAGTTTTTCAGGGACATTTTTAGTGCTACCCTTTATGATGTGCCAGGAGTGAATTTGACACCAGATGGCTTTTTTTTTTTTTTTTAAATAAGAAAGAAGACAAAGGGAGGGAGAAAAATATTTTCCAACTGGCAGTGCTGACAGCATTTTGGAAGAGAATCCAGGGAGGCAAAGAGGAGCTGTTTCAGCTTGATTTTTTCCTCCTCCCGCACACTCTGCTACCCTGGACTCCACCATAGATGGGGTAGATCATACTGGAGCTTTTTATAGAAGAGGCAAAGGGAACATATCACAGGAAACTCCACCCGGAGTTGGTCCTTGCTTTGTCCTCCCTGGCTCTCCCAGAGGACAGGTCCCTGAGCCACAGGGTTATGGACCGCAGCTACAAGCAGGGCTCTGGTGGAGGCGGACTCTGGTGTTAATTAGAAGACCAGAGAGACACCTGGCAAATCAAAAGTCAGAGCTCCCCGCCTGGGGAGCATTAAGGAAAAAAAGCTGATATGGCAGTGTCTTTTCTGGATTTCCTCTTCTCTCAAATCCCGACTCCCTCTCTTCACACAGGGAGGAGAGGAACTGGTCCTTGAGCAGAATGGCCTCCCGCTCGGTTCTTAATGTTGTGGCAAGAAGGGAAATTCCCAGAATGAGCCGGTTTGGTAGCATGGGCAACGGCGTCAACCGGGGATGCTGCAGTCAGACAGCTTGGGTTTGCACCAGTTACTAGCTGGTTGACTAGCTCACGTGACCTTACTTCTCTGTGCTTTAGTCTCTTCAACTGTTGCGTGGAATAAAGTCCCCACCTACCAGGATTGTTGTGTACATTTAATGAGATAATACAAGGAAAATGCTAGTGGTCTGCCTCTTCAACAGACCAACACTGTAAGCAATCAGCATTTTTCTTACTCGTTCAGCTACAGGACCCCCAAAACTAGGCCCCTGAAAAGCTCACTGGAGCAATGTCATGGGCAAAGGAGCCCTATAATCCAGCTGACTGGTCGCTCCCTCCTCCTCCTTCACATCCCCAGAAGACTAGAGGAAGGCCGCAGAGAATAAGCAGAGATCATGTGTCAGGCTCCAACTGATGAATTACCCCTCAAGGGGCTTGGGGGGTGCTCAGTCCCTTAGCCCTAGGGGAAGAAGGGAGCAGTGGGCCAGGAGAGGAGGGCTATTGGTGCTGGGTTGGGAGGTTGTAACCAAGTGAGGGGCTTGTGATGGCCACCCGTGGTCTCTAACCCTATGGGGTATCCTTGATTTTCTGCTGATAAATTCTTCTCTAATTGTTTCAGAGGCAGTATTCTCTAATCTTTGACTGGCAAGCTCCATGAGGCCAGGTCTTTCTGTTGTGGTATCCATCCCACGCACGCTCCTAGCAGAAGCCACACAAACACTCTGGAGGTGCTTATTGATCAGGTTGAGCTTTTTTTTTTTATGGCCTGAATGTGTCTCCACGAGATTCATATGTTGCAATCCTAAACCCCAGTGTGACAGTATTAGGAGGTTGGGCCTTTGGGAGATGATTAGGTCATAAGCCCTCATGAGTGGGGTTAGCGCTCTTATAAAAGGGACCCCATAGAGCTCTCTCACTCCTTCTGCCATGTGAGGATGCAACCTGAAGACAACTCTCTCTGAACCGGGAAGCAACCCTCGCCAGACTGAAACCGCTGGCACCTTGATCTTGGACCTCCCAGCCTGGAGAACTGTGAGAAATACATTTCTCACCTAGTCTATAGCATTGTGTTACAGAAGCCCAAATTAAGACATGTTAAAACAGGGGCACCTGGGTGGCTCAGTGGGTTAAGCCTCTGCCTTTGGCTCAGGCCATGATCTCAGGGTACTGGGATCGAGCACCAGTATGGGGCTCTCTGCTCAGTGGGGTGCCTGCTTCCCCCTCTCTCTCTGTCAAAGGAATGAATGAAATCTTTAAAAAAATTTAAAAAAATTTTAAAAAGGACATGTTAAAACAGGGGAACAGGTTGGAACTTCAGGCTGGATGGGCAAGGGGAGACAGCAAGTAACTAGGCCCTCAGAGACCAGAGGGTCATCTGCTGACCCCAAGTGTCTTTCCTTCAACCCACAGGCTCTCCCTCCAGATACCCCAACGAACTTTTCCAGCCCCTAGAAAGTCAGTGACACTGAAGTTCCCAGCCTGTCCTGCCGCAGGAGAGGTCTCCAGCTACTCTGTCACTCCCAGCCCGCATGAACCTCCAAGCACAGCCCAACTGCCACCCCTTCCCTTTCTGGAATGGGCACTGAACTCTCAGCCAGGAGAGAGCCAACTGCTCTGTGTCATTATTCATACGTCTGGCTCATTCTCCCTTTGGGTCTCTTCTTCTGAGGGGACTTCCTTGACTACCATCTATCAAAATTAACCACCTCCTGGAATTACTTTACATTATCTTATCCTGTTTATTTTGTTATTTGCCGTTAGTGATCTCCCCATCACACATGGGCTGAAAGTTTCACAACAGCAGGGGATCTTGTCTTCTGCTCATCATTATGCTCATTCTCGCCCCTTTCATGGCACTCGGTATACAGCAAGTGTCTACTTGATGAGTGGTGACCTCCTCCCTGAGTGGTTCCCCTACTTTCTAGCATCTTCCAACCATTCTCAGCTGTTAGGTAATTCTTGGGTGTCCAAAAGATGCATCAGCCTCCTTTATTTTGAAATCTCATTAATGCTGCTCTTTGAACCATCAGTTTCTTCTCCCTCAGTCACCCCACCAAATCCCCAGGGAAGATACCTGGTGTTTATGTGATAGTTAGAACCTTTTGGTTGAAAGCCACAGAAGACCCACTAAAAGTGACTTAAACAATGAGCAAGTATACCATATTTCGGAGGCAGAGAGGGTTAATTCCATCTTCAGTAAAGTCAAGGCTCCCCTCAAACTTCCAGACAGCTTGTGCCTCTGTCAGGACCCCGGCCTAGTGGGCTTCCCCAGAGCCGCCCCACATGCCTGGGCCTAAGCCAGAGGCTGGGAGGAGGCAGAAGCACCCCAACTGGGTACCTACACTTAACCTTCCTTTCCTGTGGCTGACAGGGATCTCCTTCCCTGGGGACAGGGCTTTGTACATTCAGGAACAAAATCAAGGCTTACCAGCACAGAAAAAAAGATAGGGAGTGCTGTTGAATCCATGAACTGCCTGCTAACCTTCCACTCAACTGTCTTCCTGCTTCCGTTAGCCAGCATTGGTTTCTATGGCCTGTGACCACAGGATTCTGACTGATGCAGATCTGGGGCCATGCAGCAACGAGTGACAGGAGCAGCGTTCGTGGCCAGGAGGATCTCAGCACACATCCGTGATATAGAATGGCCACACAGAAGAAGAGATGAAATGGCCCTAAGACCCTGGAAAATGCCTGGTGGGTTCTGAAAGCAAAAGCTCAGAGACAGAGGCCCAGACTCCACGGGCACCCCCATGCTCTCTGACCTGGCCAAGGCGCTCCATGGATGTTCAGCATGTACTAAAGTAGACTAAAGTGACTGCCCTCCCTTTTTAGAATTCTCTCCTTCCTTGGTGTCCAGGGGGCCATGCCTCTAAATGACTGGCCTCTCCCACCCATTGCCTTTCCTTCGGAAGATGTGAGCAAGTGCACTGCTCAGCAGGAAGCCTGCTTCTCCCTCTCCCACTCCCTCTGCTTGTGTTCCCGCTCTTGCTGTGTCTCTGTCAAATAAATAAATAAATAAAATCCTAAAGAAAAAGGAGGAGGAGGAGGAGGAGGAGGAGCAGGGGGAGGAAGAGGAGGAGAAAGCTCAGACTTCTGGTCACAAAGTGGTGGAGTAAAGCTCTTTCCATCTCCTTTTTCTCCTCAAAAATCAACCCCCCAAAATCACATGGAGAATAAGAAATAGAAAAACAAACTCCATATTTAACCAGACTAGGAGACATTTAAAATCCTGAACTACATCATATGAAAACAGAAAGTGGATGCAAAAGTGGCCAACAACTAAGAAAGGCAGGCCCACATTTGCGACCACGTGGATGAAACTAGAGGGTATTATGCTTAGCGAAATAAGTCAATCAGAGAAAGACAATTATCATATGATTTCCCTGATATGAGGAACTTGAGAGGCAACATGGGGGGTTTGTGGGGTAGGAAAGGAATAAATGAAACAAGATGGGATCATCGGGAGGGAAACAAACCATAAGAGACTCTTAATCTCACAAAACAAACTGAGGGTTGCGGGGGTGGGGGGAGTGTAGGGAGAGGGTGGTTGGGTTATGGACATTGGGGAAGGAATGTGCTATGGTAAGTGCTGTGAAGAGTGTAAACCTGGCGATTCACAGACCTGCACCCCTGGGGCTAAAAATACATGATACATTAATTAAAAAATAATTTTTTTCTTTAAAAAAGAGCAAAACTGCAAGTCAAAGTCCAATTTTATGTTTTATTGCTCAGTTTTACCATTATGTTAAAAAAAAAGTTTGTAAGCAGTTCAGATAAATAATATTGGTAAAGGAAAACAGTGAAAATATGGGACAGAAGGATAAAGGTCATCATTATTTTTATTAAATATAAGTAATACTTGTCTTAAAAAAAAAAAAAAAAGGCAGGCCCAAAATGTCCAGAGGCACAAACCCATAAGAAGCAAGCTGCTAGAGTGCCTTCAGGCGTCTGCCTTTGGCTCAGGTCATGATCTGGGATGGAGCCACATGTAGTGTCCTGTGTAGTATCCTGTTGGACTCTCTGGTCAGCGGGAAGTCTGCTTCTCCCTCCCTCTCTGCCCCTCCTCCATCATACTCCCCCCCCCCCAAGTAAATAAGTAAATAATCTTAAAAAAAAAAAAAAAAGGCAAACTGACTCTTCCCTCAGAACCCCAGAGAAGCTTGGGAATTGGAAGTTGCAAGTAAACTAGAAGGCAGGGGTCTAAAAACCTGGGGGCCTATTTAAAGAGCAATTCGATAGTCAGGAAAGTCAGCTGTACCCAACACAATCAAGTGACTTATTGTGTCCCCTTCCCCACTACTGCAGGGAACAGGAAGATGGATTCTGGAGATATTGAACTTTCCTGGGGGAGGCGGTGCAGAAGAATGAGTGGGAACAAAAACTGAGTGAAAGTCAGCATTCTGAATTGTGTTACTCAGCCTGCTTGCCACACATGGCTCCCCACTTTCCATGCTATACCCAGCTCTAGGACTCTGGGCAGGCCGCCTTATACCCTTCAAGCTGGAGATTAGACTAAAGGATCCTATTCTGGAAAAACCAGACTATGCCACTGCTACTGACAACTGGAGCTCCCCAATGAAAGAGTCCAGCCAGCCACCTGGCTGCCCTACCGTGAGCCCACATTGAGACTTTCCAACTGCGCCCAGTGCCTCCTTTTCAACTATGAATGGGTGGCCAAGGAAGACCAGACATCTATGGAAAGTCTACAGTGTGATACATAGCAAAACAACAGAAAATGTTAAATTGGAGGAAACAAACAACATACAGAGAACATTTCAAATTAATATCTTCAAAGAGATGACACTGCATATGCATCCAGACAACCAAGAACATGAAACCATTTGAAAGAAAAAGAAAAAAAACAAGGAACATGAAAGCACTCTTGAAAACAGAAGAAGGAGGAGGAGGAAGAGGAGGAGGAGAGGAAGGAGAAGGAGAGGGAGGGGGAGGGGAAGGAGGGAGGGAGGGAGAAAGGAAGGAAGGAAAAGGTTCATGAGAACATAGTAAGTGGATTGGAATATAAGATTAACAAAATCTCCCAGAAAATAGAAAAAAGAGGTGGCCAATAAGAGAGAAATAATAAGAAAATTAAAGGATCACTCCAAGAGGTCCAGTATCTAAATAAGAGTTATAGATGCTTCAAAGAAATAACAAAGAAATTCCCAGAAGTAAAGACATAAATTGTTAAAACAGAGGTTCTTAAACCTTAGCAGGCACAAAAACACCTAGAGGGCTTATTAAAACAGATTATATAGATATAATATTACTCAGCAATAAAAAAGAAGGAAATCTGGCCATCTGCAACAATGTAGATGCATCTTGAGGGTGTTCTGCTAAGCGAAATAAGTCAGACAGAGAAAGACAAATACTGTCAGATCTCACTTATATGCAGAATCTAAAAAACAAACAAACAAACAAAAAACCAACCTCGTAGACTGATGTCTGCCAGAGGTAGCAGTGAGCCAAGTGGGTAAAGGGAGTCAGGACTTCCCAGGGATGCCATGTACAGCAAGGTGACTACAGTTAATGATACTGCATTGCATATTTCAAAGTTGCTAAGAAAGTAGATCTTAAAAGTTCTCATCCTAAAAAAAAAATGTGTCCCTCTGTATGGTAACAGATGTTAACCAGACTTAGTGCAGTGATCATTTCATAGTGTGTACAAATGTCAAACCATTATCTTGTACACCTGCAACTAATACCATGTTATATGTCAATTACCTCTCAATAAAGCAAACAACAAAACCCAGGCTGCAGGGGTGCCTGGATGGTTCAGTTGGTTAAGCATCTGTCTTCAGCTCAGGTCATGATCCCAGGGTCCTGGAATTGAGCCCCACATCGGGCTCCCTTCTCAATGGGGAGACTGCTTCTCCCTTTCCCTCTGCCTGCTGTTCTGCCTGCTTGTGCTCACTCTCTTTCCCCGTCAAATAAATAAATAAAATCTTTAAAAACAACAACAACAACAACAACAACACAGGTTGCTGGGACCTAAGGAGAGTTTCTATTCATTAGATGTGGGGTGTGGCTCACGATGTGCATAGATACCTATCATGTTCCCACAGGTGATACTGATGTAGCTACCTGGGGACTACACTTTGAAAACCACTGTCAGATTAAAGAGTCCTAGCAAGTGCCATGAAAAATGACCCACGCTGATACATTATCATGGTTTTATATATCATGGATAATAGAGAAAATCCTAAAAGTGGGGGTGGGGGAGGGAGATGAATTCAAAGTCTCAGGAATCAAAATAGCATGAAACTTCTCAACTGCAAAATTTTCAAAGCTGCAAGACAAAGGAGCGATGTCTTCAAAATTCTGACGGAAAATGATTTCAACCTAAAATTCTATACCCAGCCCAAAACTATGAAGCAAAAGCGAGGGTGGGAATGAAACCATTTCAGGTAGGCAAAATGTTATACCTCCCAGGCACTCTCTCAAGAAGCTCTTGGAGGATGTGTTTCATCCAAACCAGGAAGTACAGAGAGAAAGAAAGACGCTGAGTCCTTGAAAGAGGAACGGGGCAAAGGGAATTCTTTTTTTTTTTTTTTTAATTTATTTGTCAGAGAAAGAAAGAGAGAGCACAAGCAAGGGGAGGGCAGAGGGAGAAGCAGGCTCCCAGCTGAGCAAGGAGTCCAATGTGAGACTTGATCCTGAGACCCTGGGATCATGATCAAAGCCAAAGGCGGATGCTTAACCAACTGAGCCACCCAGACATTCCAGGGGAAAGGGAATTCTTAACTACTAGCAATGAGAAGTCCCAGGGTGACAGATATGCCACAGACCTCAACAGGAGAGCAATGCACCCAGAGAAAAGCAGAAGGAGGCAGCTCCCCAGGACAAATGTCTCCTAGGAAAAACAAAACAGAACCGGTAAGATTATATGACACGTTTGGCCATATGCAAAATTGTACTGAGAAGGCGTTTTACAGAACTGTTGAAGGGTGTGGGAAGACAGAGCCAGAGATTCAAAGAAATCCAAGCAAAGAAAAAAATGAGGCAATTAACTCCAGGAAAAACAAGAAAGTTGTACAAGAAAGGAAATGTAAACAGAGCATCCAACAAAAAGTTACATTAGAAGAGGAAATGCAATCCAGAATACTTGCCTCAAAAGTAAACAATATTTTCAAAGTCAATAATGAAATCACTGAACAAGGATTTAACCATAAATTATGATCTAAACATCAAGGGGGTGGAACTGGGGAAGAGGGGAGCAAGAATCAAAATCCCCATCCACCAAAATAAGAAGTCAACAAATGAACTGGATGAATCCAGAATGGCAGTGCATAGATTATTTGGAAATAAGGAAGGAAATGCCAGAAGAAATAGCTAAAACAGTTGAAAGTGGTTGCCCCTAGGGAGTAGGATAAAGATTGGGAAAAAGGCCAGGGGACTTCTGTTTTTGTTACAGCCCTTCAGAACTATTTGATTTTTTAAGCTGTGTGTATGTAGTATCTTGATAAAAATAAATATTGATTTTATAGAGCAACTATAAAAGGAGCTGTCCTCTGCTACAGCTCTCCTGCAGGACCCTAGGTGGGACTCCAAGGGGCACCTTCCCCAGCGGCATCATTTATCAGCTCAGCCCTCTTCCTCTCCCAAATACAATCTTTCCATCTCCTCCTGTTTTGTCAGCCAGCAACTGAGTGGCTCTGTGCCAACCCAACTTCACTGGCAGTTTCCAGAATGTGCCTCTGGGACTTTGCACGCACTGTGCCTTATACCTGGAAGGCTATTCATTCTTTCCTTCCCTACCGTCACTGGGCCCAACAGATTAAGGATGGTTTGTACTTTAGGCCTCTAACACTTTGTCTTTAGCCAGCCTCCTCCCCCACCTAATTTGGGCTAAGTGCTCCTCTTTCCCACAGTCCCCGTACCCTATGGGTGCTCTCAGCACTGTGAATGCCCCTCGAGTGTTTGGCTTTCCCACGAGACTGTGAGCTCTATGAGGGCAACAATCCTGTTTTACTCACGGGAGCCTCAGGACAGGCGGATGATTATGCAAGTCAGTGATTACACAAATGATTGAATACACGACTGGCATTTAGTAAGGGCTCAGTAAATGTTTGAATGAGTGAATTAATGATTCACCAAAAAATGCAGACCTCTTCCTCTATCCAAAATGTGGCTCCCTTCTGCCATCTCCATTCCATCATCTACTCTCCTTCCTATAGGGTCATACCTCTCAAGCAGGGTGGCTGTGGCTGGTACCCCCCCCTTCCAATCTGCTCGATTGCACCTCAGCCCAAAAAGAAGCCAAGGCTCCTTGGTGTGGCCAGGGTCAGCTCTCCAGTACAGGGCTTTCTAAGTATCTGAGTTGGCACCAGAATGGAGGAAGCCGTTTCAGGACCATCTGCCCAGCCCAGAGAGAAAGCAATCCCTTTACTTTGCCTATCTCCAGCCGCAAAGTACAGCTCTAAGAGATCTGGAACCCAGGCTAACTGAGGGAAAATGGTTAGCTCTTGACTTGGCCTAGATAGAGTCCTAAACTAGGAGATCGGCTCTACCCAGTCTTCCAACCTCCTTGTCCACTTTGCAGGCCAAGAGCGGAGATTCTAGCCCTCTGAGCTGCCATGCCTCAGTGACTCCCTGCTAGTGTCTGTCTTCCAGCAGGTAAAGGTATGCGGCCTGGCCTGGGGTGCAGAAGGAGCTGGAGGTAAGAAGCCTGAGTGCTCAGCATGAGCCAGACACACAGTAGGCGCTGGAGGGTAAAAAAGCCCATGCATCACTCCCAGGGCTCCAGAAGCCAAAGAAAATCTGGCCTGTGCTGGGTCTGGCGAGAAGGGACCAAAATGTGCAACCCTGGAAAGCCTCTAGGTTGCCAGCCTGGGTCAGGGGCATCCTGCCCCCACCCCACGGGCCACGTGACCTCAAAGACCCGTCAGGGATTTGGAAAGTGGCAACCCAAGCTGTGCCCCGAGAAGGGCCCGCAGAGCGGTGGTGGAGGGAGGGGCCGCACCGGGCCGGAATGACTGGAGGGCTGGGTTTGGGGCACAGGAAGGGCCCCTTCTTCCCTTTCCCACGGTGCCAGCTGTTGGCGTTGGGGGGGTGGAAGGGGGCGGAAGCGAGGGAAAGAGGAGGTTTGGCTTCCTCTAAGGAACCTATAAATGTGGCCCAGAAACTCGATCCGCTCCTGTCGCTTATTTAGGAGAAGGGCTGGAGCCCGGCGATTAGTGGCTGCTGGGGGCGCAGGTCACATGGCCACCTACGACTAATTGGTGGGGAAAAGGAGGGGAGGCTGTGCACGGTAGGAACCGGGATTGAGGGTGGCGGGAGTATGGGCACCCGCCCAAATAACACCATTTGTCTTTATCTTACACACTGACTATGGATGCGGAGGTCTAGGGTCTGCCCTGCTGCAGGTTCGTGCACCCAAAGAGTCCATTAGGAATGCCAGGGTGAGCCATGTCAGTTGGTTTCACCAAGCCTCTGTTGGCTTCAGCCTAGTTTCCAAAGCCCTGGGCAGAGAGGACTCCCCGGTTCCAGGCTGCCGTGTTCATGTTGTCGGTTAGGCTCCCAGGCTCCACTCTGGGTCCAGGACTCCCACTTCTTGGGTGGTAGAGAAAGTGCCTAGGATGCTGGCATCCTGCCTCCCAGTCTTCCTGGCTCAGTGCCCCAGGAGTAGAGCAAGGAGGAAGATGCCTACTGGGACTGGCTTCCGACAGAGCCTACTATGTGCCAGGCTCAGCGAGGGGCATTAGCAGTCCGGAGGAAAAAAGATAGTAACCGCCCTCAAGGAACTTATATGGTGGGGGGGGAGGGGCATCCAGAACAACCAGAATGAAAATAGGAACACAGAGAAGCATCTCAGAGGGACCTGGGAGGATTTGAGGAAGAAATGGCAATTGAAATGTATTTGATAGGATGAGGAGTCAGCCACAGAGAAGAAGCAAGGCATCCAGGCAGAAAGAATTGGGTTTGCAAAAGTACGGAAGCAAAGGGTGTCAAAGAACCACAGGTGTTTGGTTCCTCTGGACAGAAGCATGGGTGGATGTGTGGAAGGTGTGGGAGACGGGGTAGGTAAGCCAACAGGAGCCAGATCTTGGAGACCATCTGTGCCCAGCTAGACATCTGAGCTTCATCCTGAAAGTTCCACAAAGACAGGATGAGATCTGCATCTTCTAGGAGAGCTAGGATTTGAACTGGGGACCTAGAGAAGGAAAGAAGTTGGTTAGGAGTCTGTTGCCAGCCTCCCCTGAGGTAGCAGCAGGGAAGGTAAAGAAGGACAAGGCCTGACTAATAATACTTGGGAGGGGAAGAGTCCCTGGTCCTCAGGACTGATTGGGGGTGGGCATGTGGAGGAAGAGTCTTGGGTGACCTCAGGTTTCTAGCTTGGGGAACTGGGCACACGCAGAAAGAACAGGTCTGGAGGAAAGGCTGATGATGGTGAGAGGAATGTTTACTAAACACTCCCAGTGTTTCAGGCACTAACTCTTCATATATGATCTCAGTTAATTCTCACAATAACCTATAATGTGGGTACTAGTGTTCTCCCCATTTTACTATGAGGAAGGTAGTCAAAAGGTTAAGAAACTAAGTGGTCGGGTTGGGGTGATCAGCATGCCTGCACCTCACAGAATGCATCTTCCCAAATCTGAGGCCCCAGTGAGGTGTCCCAGGCAGATCTAGAGAAGCTACACCCACTCCCATTAGCTCCTCCCCAGCCCCCAGTATCTGGCATCCCCACCCACGGTTCACTCACTGTAACTCATTCCCCCTTCCTCAGTCGGACCCAGCCTACCCCGCCGCCCCCTCAGCACCTTGCCCCAGGCAGCCAGGACAGGACTGAACAAGTCTTGTGACAAGAGGGCACAGGGCTCTGGAACCACGGCACTGAGACCCCACCTTCCCAGTTATAACACAAAACGGAACTGAGACTCTGCAGGGACAATCAGAGAAACCAAGAAAATGAATGTGTTCCGTTTGTAATAAAAATAAACATTTTTTTAAATGGAACATTTCAGTGACATCAGAAGGTCAAGAAAGGTCTCCCTTGGCCCAACCCTGTGTTTATTTTCTGTGGTGAAAGGGGCAGGATTCGGAAGCAGCATGCGTCTCCCTGAGAGGAAGCCCCTCCAGCCATTACCCTTTCCCAAAGCTTAGCTCAGGTACACCAGGTCCAGCTCGAGCAGCTGCAACAGACAGGGATAGCTGCTCCTTTGATCCCCTACCCTTACCACCCCAATGTTCTGGCACTTGGTGGGAGAGGGAGGGTGCTTCTGTTTCCATACTGTCTCTCACCAACCCTCCAGGTGAGGTAAGGGTGAGGCAGGGGATGAAGCAAATAGGTAAGCTTTCCCTTGGCAGAGCTGTCAGGCCCAGAGAGCCCTGGCTTCAACGGTCACTTAAACCTCATTAAACAGCCCACCTGAAGTCACACAGCCAGCAACTGGCCCGGGGCTTGGAAGCAAGAGGTTACTGAAGAGGCTGTTTTAGGCAGAAATGGGAATGTCCACGTTCCTCCCACCTCCACCACCCCCATAGCCGAGAGCTTTCTCTGGTAGAGACCTATAATCTGGGAGAGGAAGGCAGAGCAGGAAGAGGCCTGTAGCCTGTCTGGGTTTGGGGGTTCCAGGCCCCAGTAAAGCTGGCATTACCTTTTAATTTCTGGAGGCACAAAGATTCCCACCAGGCTTCCCAGGGACCTTCCCTCCTCGTCTGTTGCCCCCAACCCTGGGTTCTATTTGCACCCTGTGCCTCCCTCTAGTCTTGGAAGGGTTCTGTCTATTTTTTATATGTAAGCCTTGCTTTCACCTCAGAATAGGTACTCGAGTGCCATCTTCTCTGCATCTCTTACGGCCAGCTAGACCCTAGACAGAGAAGGCCTCTCCCACAGACAGGAGATCAAAGCAGTGTCCTTCCAACTATAAGTCACTACCTGTGGGTCATGAAATCAATGTAGGCAGTCATGGCCAACACCTTGAAAACATGAAATACAAGAGAAAATATCAGGGGGCACCTGGGTGGCTCAGTCAGTTAAGTCCAACTCTTGGTTTTTCGGCTCACGTCATGATTTCATGGGTTGTGAGTTGGAGCCTGGGAGATGGGCTCTGCACTCAGTGGGGAGTCTGCTTGAAGGGTCTCTCCTCTGCCCCCAATCCCCACCCCCACCCACACACTTTCATGCCCTCCCTCTTTCTTTCTTTCCCTTGAATAAATAAGTCTAGAAAGAGAGAAAGAAAGGAAGAAAGAAAGGAAGAAAAGCTTGTACACTTAAAAAAGAAAATATCGGAGTGCATGATAGCAAGGGTAAACACTGTCCCGCAAAACTTGTTTTAGTTATCCTACAATGTAAAATGTGTTTCTTGCTGTGAATCTCCAAACTCCTGGACAAAAGAGCACTGGTTAAGATGTACAGTCAAGACTGATACCAGCAAACACAGAAGGCTGCCTGCCCTTTGGCAGGCAACACGCTAGGTACAAGAGACACACTAATAAATAATACATAATTCATTAGACTCAATAATCTCAATCCATCTTCTGGTTGGGAAGCCGATAAGCAAACTGCCAGTTGCAGGGCAAAATGTTAAGTGCTTTAAGAGAGTGTGTAGGAGGCTATAAAGCCCTGATGAGAGACTGGATATTGGGAGGGCTTCCCAGAGGAGGTGATGAAATAGACTTCTTAGCAAGAAAAGACCGTGACTAGGTTCTAGTATTTCCTCCATTCTCTACATAGGAAAGGAACTACAGGAAAGGTTCAGGAGTTCTAGTCTTAAAAATCTAAAGACAGGGGCACCTGGGTGGCTCAGTTGGTTAAGCAACTGCCTTCGGCTCAGGTCATGATCCTGGAGTCCTAGGATCGAGCCCCATATCAGGACCCCTGCTTGGCAGGGAACCTGCTTCTCCCTCTGACCCTTCCCCTTCTCATGCTCGCTCTCTGTCACTCTCTCCCTCTCTCTTTCTCAAATAAATAATAAGTAAAATCTTTAAAAAAAAGAAAAAAAAATCTGAAGACAAATTCTAGTCCTGCCTCTTCCTCTTAATAAGCTTGTGAGAGACCTTAAGTAAGTCAATTAACCTTTCCAGACCCTCTTTCCTCATTGACAAAATGGGCATGAAACTGCTCTGTCGGTCTCAAAGAAATGAGAGATAAAATGAGACAAGAGAGTGCATGTGAAAGTACTTTGTAAACTATAAATAGGGGAGGGACTGTCTCCATGGATAAGGAAACAGAAACAGAAACTTAGAGATGGAGTGTCCTGCCCACCACTACAGAGCTGGGGGGAGCAGGTGTCTCTCAATCCTCAATTCTCAGCTCCTGCCTGCACTCTTCCTCCTGCCATCCCAACCCAACTTACCTTGCAAAGGGGCAGGGGGCAGGGCCCAGAAAGGCCCTCCCACACCCAATTGAAGATTTACCTTTAAGAATCCTATTGGTGGGGCGCCTGGGTGGCTGAGTGGGTTAAAGCCTCTGCCTTTGGCTCAGGTCATGATCCCAGGGTCCTGGGATGGAGCCCTGGGATGGAGTCCTGGGATGGAGTCCTGGGATCAAGCCCAGCAATTGAGCCCCACATCGGGCTCTCTGCTCAGCAGGGAGCCTGCTTCCTCCTCTCTCTCTGCCTGCCTCTCTGCCTACTTCTGATCTCTGTCTGCCAAATAAATAAATTTTAAAAATCTTTAAAAAAAAAAAAGAATCCTATTGGTTTAGTGATTCTTTTAATAATGAGGGGAGGGGCGCCTGGGTGGCTCAGTGGGTTAAAGCCTCTGCCTTCGGCTCAGGCGGGATCGCCCTTATCGCCCTTATCGGCTCTCTGCTCAGTGGGGAGCCTGCTTCCCCTTCCCTCTCTCTGCCTGCCTCTCTACCTACTTGTGATCTCTGTCTGTCAAATAAATAAATAAAATCTTTAAAAAAAATAAAATAAAATAATGAGGGGAGATAAGTATGTAAAAATGCCTTCCTGGGGCGTGTGGGTGGCTCTATCCGTGAAGTGTCCCACTGAGTGTTCCAGTCTTGATCTTGGCTCAGGTCATGATCTCAGGTCCTGAGATCAAGCCCCTGCGTCAGGCTCCAAACTCAGCACAAAGTCTGCTTGTCCCTCTCCCTCTGCTCCTCACCCCACTGGTGTGCTCGTGCTCTCTCTCTCTCTCTCTCTCTCTCAAATAATCTTAAAAAAAGAACTCCTCCCTTTCCCCTTCCGTTAATGAATTAAGATCTACCCAAACTCAGTTTTTAAAGTTACATAAGCATCATTCAGATCTTCTGTAACAGCTTTCATTTTGGAAAAACAGCATTTCCATTAATATGGTGTTATATAAAAAGGTTCTGTGTATGTGTGTGTAAGAACAGAAGAACCAGGCACGCATGAGCACTATTACGACACACAGCCTGATACACATCCCAACCTCACCCATCCTCATGAAGGAGGAACTGGGGCGGGGGGCAGGTATTTGATGGTACCTGGAGATTTAAGATGTGACCCACTTGTCCTCTAATCCTCAGTGAGGCCTGGTGTAAGTTGGGCCATGGAAACTGCAGAGGGAAGGCCGTCAGCTGCTCCCACTTGCCAGGGACCAGAGAAGTCCTGACCCCCTAGAAGGCCCTACCTTGGTAGGTGAGTTCCATTAAATCATTGACTTTTTGGGCTAGAAGGAGCTCAGAAATCACCTGGTGCATTCTCATTCTGTATCACTCCTGCCAGCCTTGAACAGTTCCCTTCCTCTGAAGGCAGCCCGTGTCACCTATGGACAGATGTACCTCACTGGAAAGGGCCTGATATTGAGCTGAAACTTGACTTTCTGGAGTTCTCACTTCTTGGAAGCAAATTGTGTGTGTGTATATCCCTCACCCAAAGCCTTGAGTCCAGGAGCCATAGCCAGGGGAGGGTGCCTGAGGCCTAAGAGCAAAGACGGAGGGGAGGGAGCATTGAGTCCACCAAGCAAAAGCTCTTCCCTTGGAGACCTCTATCCATCTTATCTGAGGTTGGGACTATAGGGGAAGAGGGGGAGGAGGTAAACCCTGAATGCGAATGAGTGAGTGGCTTTGAGGAAAGCCCTGCGACTCATGTCTCATTTGAACAGTAGGTCAGACCGTACCGAGGTCAGTTCCAGTTCTGATATTCTGGGGTCCTGAGTCCGCCCCCCACCCACATCCCTTTCGAAGATTCTGTGGTTGTACTTTTACGTGAAACTGTAGGCCCACGATTCCAGGGCCAAGCAGGAAGAAAACTGCGCCGAACCTTCCCATCCTGGCCGGACCCGGGTTAGCACTCGAGGCTTGCCCTGGTTATCCGAAGGGCGGAACCATTTCACCTTACCCGAGAACTGACGCACAGACGTGAACACACCAGCACCGAGTACGGAAACGTGAGCTTTGGAGTGTCCTTTTAAGTAGTTGGGAAGGGGGTGTGGCCGAGGAGACGGGGAGGCCTCAGCCGGACGAGGGAGGAGTGGCCCGGGGGCGTGGCCGTAGCGACTGGAATGTTGTTGGGTCCTCGCACCGCATAGTAAGGAGGGGCCACGCCCCTTTTCTCCGAGAGGGCCAATAGGAGCGCCGGAGCGGTTTCAAGTCTCCCCCGCCAGCCTGCCCGCCCGCCACCCCACCCCCCTCGGGGATTCGCTTTTTCCGTAACAAAATAGGAAAGCTCGGGAGGTTCCGCAGCCCCGGCGGCTCACGGGTGGAGGGTCCTGGGGCCTAGGACGGTGCTCTGGAGAGGGAGGCGCTGGGGGGCCGTGGAGAGGCCGGGTCCGGAGCCGGGAGGCGCGCGGGGGTGGGCGCTGCAGCCGCGGGTTGTTTATCCGGAGTACGGAGGGGAGGGGGGAGCCTGGAAACCGCCCCGTGTCCCATTTCCTCCTCTTGTTTTCGCTCCGGATTCTCCATGTTGGACCCAAACTGAGGAGCCCGGAGCTGCTGCCGGGGGATCGGGGCCGGGGGCACCCGGGGGAGCCGCTGCCCGGGCCGCCTGCCCTCCGTATAGGCCGCCTCCCTTCCCGGCCCAGGGAGGAAACGAGAGCAGGGATGTGAACAGCTGTGGGAGTCCGAGTCTTGGGAGCCGGAGCCGGAGCGGGCCCCCGCCCAGGCCCCCCAGCCCAGCCCAGCCTGCGCGCCCGCCGGTCCTCCCGCCCAGCCAGCCCGGGCCCGCGGGATTGTTAGATGGAACACGGCTCCATCATCACCCAGGCGCGGAGGGAAGACGCCCTGGTGCTCACCAAGCAAGGTAGGGGCAGCAACTTCCCAAAACTTTGCGTCGCCCCCGGCCGGGTGGGGGGCTAGCACAGCCCGGAACCCGAGTCCGGGTCCCTGACCTCCCGGGGATCAGAGCTGGCGATTCCGACCCGACTCCCTGTTCCATCCGCCCCCGCGTCTCTGTCCGCACTCAGACCCCGGTTGGGGCTGCGCTGGGCCCGGGCTCCTGGCGCCCGAGGGGGAGGGGCGTCATCGCGCAGCTGTCACCCTGTCCTGCACCCCCTCCCCCCGAACGAAAAGACTGAGGAGTAGCGCTCGAAGCGCGGGTCACCCGCGTCGGTCTCCCTCCTGAGTTGGGAGGTGGGATCGTCACTTTCCCGCACGACGGCGCGCAGCCGCCCCAGGGCCGTGGGGAGAAGGGTGGGAGGAGGGCGGAGGGGTCCCGAGCTGGAATGGAGCCGGAACTGGAGTCCAGCACTTCCCAGCGCCCCCCTCAAGCCCGAGGTCGCTCTGGCCGCGGGCGGTGACGGCGGTCCTGCGCGACTTGGGACCAAGTTCATCGCCTGGAGGCGGGGGCGGCCGCGGTGGGGGAGGGGCCGAACCTGAGGGACCCAACTGGCCCGCGCGAGGCCCTGCGCTGGGCCCGGGACCTCGGCGGCTCGGCGCTCCGGCCCGGCCGCCTCCTGCCGCGTTCTCTGAGCCTCCGAGCCCGACCCCGAGGCCCGGCCGCAGCCCCTCCCTGCCCCGGTGCGCTTCCCCGGGGCCGCGGCTGCACACACAGAGCCGCGTTTGTTTAGCCCGGGAGCGGTGTCCCTGGTTACATAATTCGCCGAATGGCATCAGACCCGGCGTGTTTCTGAATCGCGCAGCGAAAAAGTGCGAGTTCTCCGTGGGCAGCAGTTCGCGGCCCCCGCCTTCCTGAGGGTCAGGTGGAAACGCAAGGGGGTCGCGGGCCCACCCTGGGGTGGTCTTGGGAACGGGAACGGGAGCGGGGTGAGGCCGAGGCCTTTGCCGAGGGCGGGGAAAGGTCGCGCGGCCCGAGGGTGGAATCTCTCTTAGTTTGGTCACTCGAAGCCCCGAAACTCTTTTTTCCCCCTCCCCCACGTTCCTCCTAGAGGCTTGAGGATTGTGTTTAAAATAGCGGACAGAATTTCCTCGGTGAGTAAGGACTAGGTCGGGTTTTTTGTGCTTTTGTTTGTTTATTTGTTTTGGTTTTTATTTTCTGGATTTTTTTTTCCTGGAGAACTTCCCCGGGCTGGGGCTACCTGGCCCTGCGCCTGGGGAGAGCACGCTCTGCGTACCAAATCCGGAGCATTTCTGCCCTTCCCTCGACCACCCAGAATAGGACATGCAGGGCCACTACTGCACTTGAACATATTGAGGCCTAGACCCCGGTGGGGGGCCAGCTGCGGGTCCTCAGTGTTGCCCACATTCCCCTGTTTGGAAACATTACTCAGCAGGTCACTTATTCCTGGGGTTCGCATTCCCTACTAGCTCCCCCAACTTGCCTAGGGGCAAGCTGAGCTGCTGGTATCAGCCTTTCCCTAATTCCTGGAGTGGAATGGGGTGGAGGGGCAGTGTATGCTTCCTGCATTGAGGGTCCTTCCTTAAATAAGCCTGCCCTGAAGAGGGAGAGAGCTTTGCCTGATAGGATCCCAAGCCCCACCAGAGCCCCTGCTCCCTGTGCCCTGTGCTCCTGGCTGCATCACTAAGAAGGCTGTGTGACCCCAGGGGCCGCTTCCCCTCTCTGCTGGCTGCCCAGCTGTGCTGAGGCCTGAAGAGGGAGGCTTTCTGTGTTGAGAACTTAGTTCCTGCCTGTTTGCAGTCTCATCCCAGGAAAGGACTCCAGGAGGTAGCCAGAAGTGATGAAGAGATTTGGGTGTGGGAGGATTTCATAGGGGTCCCTTGTAATGACCAGTGGGAAGAACCGTCCTGTGCTTCCCTTCTCTGGTCCTGCTCTTGCAGACACTCTGGAGGGTGCCTTCCTGGCGAGGGAAACACACCAGAAGTGACAGGGAGCAGGACTGCTGAAGGGGGGGCTTACATACCAGAGTTGCAAGTTTCAGCCACCAGGGCCAGTGGCAGGGAACAGAAGAGATGACAGCAGGAAGCAGAGCGGCTGGCTTCTTGACAGTGTTCAGTTGCTGAAGTTGGTTGGATTGTCTTGGAGTTATGCTTTTTGTTTTCTTTTTTGTGTGTGGTTTGTCCTTCAGACTTATCCCTGGAGGAATCTGAATTCTCAAGCCAGGAGCCATGGCGCTCTCTCTTTCTCTCCATGTAATTTGACTGCATTCCGGAGAAGACATACTATTTTCCTGGGCTGCTTGGGCACCCAGCAACCAGCAAGCCAACTTTCTGAGACTCTCATTATTTACAAATCCTGCATCCCTTTTTTTTTTCCCCCCCCTCTTTTAAGCGGGGGTGGGGAGTAGATGTTTTAATGATATCCTTTAGGAATTCCTTGCTGCCCCCCCCCACCTCCCCAGCATCCCATCTCTCTGCCCTGCCTCCCTCTGGTAAAAGGGGAAGGGATGTGATACAGGTTATTAATAAGTCAATTTCTAGAAAAAAAAAATAGTTCCCAGTTTGGGTGGCTTTTTAGTGAAATTGTTTGCCATTACGGGGTTGTTGGGGTTTTTTTTTTTTTTTTTAGTTTTGTGCTTTGGGTTTTTTGTGTCTGTTTTTTTGTTGTTTTTCCTCTTTAGCATTCAGTTCTTGGAGTCTTAAGGCTGGCTGGGTGTGTTGATGATTCAAAAGTAATTACAGTAAAGGAAATAGAACAAAGTTACTGAAAGCATTGATGATAAAAGGACCAAAATTGGATCATCTTCCCAGACAGATGGGTGAAATGGCTTCCTGGTGCAGTGGGGACAGGGTTGTGTGTAACATCAGAAGTCGAAAAGAAAAGTTGATATCAGTTTGGCCAGAGAATGGCCATTTATTATAGCCCCGTACGAGGGTGTAGCCCCACTACTGGGAGGTTATGCCCCGGGCTTTGGAGTTAGATGGGGGAAAGCCAAGAAAATGGGATCAAGCCTGTAATCTCCCAGAGTGAGGTGAGAGGGTGGAGGCAGCCTCTTTTGGAGCTTGTTGGGACCCAGGGGTCCTGTGGGGTAGTCGGGACCTTTATCATTTTCCAGGAGACCTAGTGACCCTCTCAGTGAGAGATGGTGGTGTAGTGAGTCGTCTTCTCACATGAGAAACTGCGCAGGTGCCAGTAGCTGACCCTCCATAAGAGTGAGGATGCCAGCAAGGTTTTCCAGCTCTCGGCTTTCTCCCCATAAGGAAGATATTCTGCCTTATTTTCTCCTGGAAAAGCTCAAACACCTTTCCTTGTAATTGTAGGAACAGGTGTTACCGGAGCTTTCCTCGTTGGTTGGCTCTATGTGGGCCCGGGGTGCACGTGTGGCGCCGACTCTTCCTGCCCTCCTCGCTCCTCTCCTCTCCTCTCCCTGCCCCAGCTCAGCCTTGGCCTCTTTGTGGCTCTGAGGCTCCCCCCAAGTCTGCTTTGGAGATGCTTCCTCCATCTTGGAAGTCACCTGTTGTGGTGAGTTAGAGGCTGGTTTGCTCCCTCTGGAAGCCCCAGAGAGTGCTGCTAACTGAGCAACAAAGTTAGTGGGTTTCTGTCCTCCCAAGCTGGGAGCTGGAGCTTCTGCTGCTTCCTGTGGGTTTCCAGTGGAGCAGGACTTTGGAAGGGCCAGAAAAAGCCCCTCAGAGCTGCCACAGGGGCTGGTTTCTGTCTCCTCCCTTCTCAGCCGTCGAGGCCTTATAGAAGCTGGCAGTGGAGAGGCCGTTGCATCCTCCGTGGGGACATCCACATCCGTTACGGTCGTGGACTTTGTCAAAGTGGTGACTACTGTCAAAGTCACACCTCTAGCCAGGGTGCATTGCTGCCTTTCCGTGGAGAATTAAATCACAGCAATGGATGGGGTTGGGGAGGCGGGGAGGAAGGATGGCATGTAAATGTGTACATATGTATGTACAGATGTATATCCCTTCCTCTTCCTCCTGGGCCTTCTTCCGGCCAGCTTTTGGGTAATTTAGGCTAGTGTCTTCTATACCCGTCTTGGAAAGTTTGGTGTTTGATTGGGTGAAGTGGGAAGGGCTGGAGGGCCAGGCCGGGCAGCAGTTAAAGTGTTCCTGTTGTTTCAGAGAACTGTTCCAGGAGCAAAGTCAGTTGCTTCAGACCCGGGTGCACATCCCTACCTTTCCTATTCAGAGTGAGACTTAACAATTCACGTTAGTGTTTGGAGTGACTTCTTTGTAAAATAGAAATACTGGTATTTACACTTCCGCAATTCCTCATGCTGAGGAGGTGATTGAGAGATGTTAATGCCCCTCTTTTTTACAGGGCTAGACTACGCTCCGTTAGTTCCTTCTCCTTTCCCCAAAGGACACGGTACAAGCAGCACGGGGTCATGTTGGCTTTATTGTTAAAGACAGGTGGCTGGGGTCAGAGGGGACACTGATGTGGGGGCTTGGGCCTTCTGGAAGGATCAACCTCCGAGCATCGCAAACACTGTTGCTGCACAGACCCTGTCTTTGTGCCCATGTGACTTGGGATGGGATTTTATCTGTACTAACGGGAGCAGCCTGTGCCTTGGGGCATTTGCCGCTCTGCTTGGGGCCTGGGTATCTGGGGGTGGGAGGAGGCCGGGGGCCATGCACCTCCTGGGAAGAGTCTCTGGAGTCTAAACCTTCTGAGCAATGCTCAGCCTCTCAGAAGTGGTTATTGTGAACGCTTGAGACAACTGTGTGCTGCGTTCTGGCCCTGGCTGCGTTCGCTTTGAGAGTTAATGGACCCAGTGAGATTCACATTTCTTTTAGGGAATTCTGGTAATAAGGAGAGAAATAAAAAGCTGGGGTTTTGAAGAGAAATAGATGTTCTTAAGCTTGTCTTTGCTGCCTTGGTTTTGGAGTACAACACTGAGAAAGCACAAAAGCAGCAAGAAAATTGTTTTTCGCCCTGTCTCAGGCCAGCCTGCTTGCAAAGCACAGAATTAACTCGCTTGTCTTGGGGTCACGGGACTGGGTGTGGCCCTGACATGATCCCCTCCCTCTTCTGAAATGGAGGCATGGTTCTCAACTGGGATATAGATGAACTCGTTAACATGTAACTCTTATGAAGGAGCTAGAAATCAAAGTGGAGAAATTGACTTAGAACTGGAAGGCGCTCTGGACCAGAGGCCAACTAGAACAGGGTTTCTTTGTCCAGCAAAGTGCCCAGCCCTTTCAGGTTTGTGTGCCTGCCCTAGGTCTGTTGTTACGGAATGGGTACTCCAGGGAGCACCCAGCCTCCCTCTAGGCAGGAGCTGTGTATGCCTTGTTTTATGGGTCAGCTCTTCTAGGGGTTATCCTTGAACCTGATCTCTGAATAGACCTCCTGACATTTCCTTTCCCTTTCCAGATGCTCTTGATCCTCCCCCTCTGCCCCCTAAAAATCAGACTTGCTCTTACTCTCATTTTATTCTATACCTTTTTTTTTTTTAATCTCTTGACGTATGAATAGCTTTTGCATCCTGTAGAATTTGCTCTTCCCCACCCACACTGTTCTCAAGGAACAAGTGTGGCCCCATTCCCAGTGAGAGCCAAGCAGATTCATGGGAAGGTCCAAATCGCCTAACACAGGCTTGTGGAAATGCCTTCTCAGTGTGGTAGTTCCCAGCTCTTCTCTTTCTGTAGCAAAATGGGGCTGGGGCCCCTCCTTCACAGGAACAGGGTCCTGTAAGAAGAGACAGCAGGCTTGGGTCTTTTGATTCAGTGATAGAGCAAGTACTCCTAGAAAGGAAAACCAGACCCTCGGGTACAAGTCCTCCAGGACATGCAGAAACACTGAGCCAGTGAGATATGGTGGGGGAAAGTGACCCAGGGGACACTGGCTGAAGCACTCTCCAGTCCTTGAAGGGTTAGTCAAGGACCACTGGCAACCTTTAGGCATTGGCCCTCAGCCAGGGACACACATCAGGATCTCCTGTGACACTTACTAAAAATATAGACCCCACCTGGATCCTGCCGAATCAGAGCATGAGCAGGTGGGCCGGGCATGTGTGTGTTCCAAATGCTCCCTATGATTCTGACAAGTGTCCCTGGAGAAGAGCCAGGTAAACACAGCAGTGGCCCCAACTGCCTACTTAGCCCTGAGCAGAAAGAGTCCCCTGGAGGGATCCAGTTTTGCTGTTTGTTAAAGATCTTGTGTCTCCTAAAGGGGAGTCCTAAAGTTTTCTGAATGTGAACGGATAGAGTACTGATCTCACCCAGTAATGATCACAGACTATAGAGCATTTACCATGGGTCACGGAGTGTTCCTAGCATTTTATATCTAGAATCTTACTTAATTCTCACACTGACCTGTGAGATAGGAGTTAAACTGTACTTCACAAATGAGCAAAACCTCAGCTAAGAGCTGAAGTACCTCGTCCAAGGCTATATGGCTGGTTAGTGTCAGCCAGGACTCCGACTCCAGAGTCCGGTCCTAACTGTGACCTGCATGGCCTCTCATGTGCATTGTGCCTCCCCACTTTTTAAAGTAACCTGGAGCCACCTTGTAAGGGAGCCACCTTGTAAGGGACTCCTTTTCAATGGGAAAAGGTCTACTCCTTTTCCCATTGACCTGTGAGGAAACTGAACCTCAGAGAGGTTGTGCCTCAGGTGAGACCACAGAGCTGTTGGAGACGCTGAAGTGGGGGAAGCGCTGGGTTATTTGACTTCTGCCTCGGTCCTTTCTCAAGCCGACACACCGACACACCAACACACCGGTACTTGTTGGCTGATCCCGGGGGCAGCTGAGGGGTGTGGCCAGAGCAGGCGAGTTTCCATGGAGGTAGGACAGACCCTCTGGCGGACTCCTTCAGTCCTGCAGAGGCCAGCCACTAGAAGGAGAAACTGGTTGGCCAACCTCAGTGAGAGAGAGAGAAAGTGTGTGTGTGTGACAGAGACACACTGTGATTGGTTTGTGGAGTCCCAGAAAAGACCCGTTCCCAGGCTTGGCCCTGCCACTACCTGTGTGACCTCTGGAATGAGAAGAAATCCCTGTGGTCTCCTCTAGTGGAACATTTTGAGATTGAGACTGAGATTAGGTTATGACAGTACCTAGGCCTTAATGACTAGCAGTTGACATTAGAGCCAGGACATACCCTGAGTTCCCTATAAATCTCACAGCTCTGCAGAATAGGTAATGTTAGTCTTCCCATTTTACAGATGAAGAGACTGAGACCCAAGGCCACACCTTACATGTGGCAGAGCCGGATTTAAATCCAAGTCCATGGCACTTTGTGTGACCACTATATTGTTCACTGGTTGGAGGAGAGGTGGTTGAGGGTCCCTTTGTCCTGTGCCTCCACTACCTCATCTGCATCTTACTCATGCGTATGTCCCCAAAAGCAGGCTTACAGAGCTGGAGGGTAAAGAGGCACTGGATTCTTCATGCTTTCCACCGAATCAGGCATTCCAGGAGTCAACCAGACAGCCAAAGCAGGGCCAAAACAGCCACCGAGAAGGTGTTTGTGTCCTGCCTGCAGGTTTCCCTTAGCCTCCCAGCCTCTGGCAGGGGCCTGCTCAGCACTTCCTCCTGGGGAGGTGGGCAGGTGTGGTTTCCAGTCCCCAACAAGGATAGTTCTGCCCTCGCTGGAATGCGTGGGGCAAGGCCTCCGGCAGACACAGGAACAGGATCCAGCCCTTCGGGATCTCCCAGATGGTGTCTCTGGTCTGTCTCAGCTGCCACTGTGGGCCATCGATCACTTCCTGACATCCACTGAGAGCCCTCTGGCGTGGGGCCGGGGGCCGAGCCTGCTGCTAACACTTGTGTGAGGAAACGGCCCCTCCATCCCTAGTCCAGGACCTGTTGCTCCTTCTGGGAGCCCTGCCCCCACCCCAGCATGTTTTTGAAGTATTACTTTGGGTTTTTTTTTTTTTTTTAAGATTTATTTATTTATTAGAAAGAGAGAGCACAAGCAGGAGGGGCAGAGGGAGAGAATTCCAGGCTGACTCCATGCTGATCATGGGGCCGATGAGGGGGCTTGATCTCAGAACCATGAGATCACGACCTGAGCTGAAACCAAGAGTCTGTCACTTACCTGACTGTGCCACCAGGTGTCCTGAAGTAGGATTTTAAAGTATGTTAGAGTGACCTAGGAGGGTGTTTTGGCAATAACTTGTATAAAGGCTAATGGATAAAGTATCTCAATCATGATTTAGAAGTTGCCAGGAATCCCTTGCTCCCAAACCAGTCCTTCTCAAGGGAACATCCCTGAAATTGAAGCCGTGTGTTGAGATCAGTGACCAGATTGCTGAGGGACAGGGAAGGGGGCAGGAGACAGGTAGCTAGTGACCTGTAACACACACCTCCCCCGCCTCCACCCGCTACAGGCTGCATTTAGGACCCAGGACTGAGAAAAGACCTTCTGTCTTAGAAGAAAGGGAGATGCAAGGAGCCCTCCGGCCCAGAGGAGGACTGTCAGGAGACACCCCACGAGTAAAACAGCCTGGATGCCAGCCGCAGGGAGGGCCCCAGTATAGAATGTGCTGGTGTGAGCTAAACAGCATGGCTAGAACTACTTTTAAAAGTCTGTGTAGTCAGATTCACAGCTGCATTTGGGGAATTTGGGGAGCTGGTGCTGAGCTGATTGAGGCCCTGTCTGCCTTGTCACCTGAAGAAAACAGTGTCAGCAGTTGGGCATTGTGGGAACTGGTATACCCTTCCCATTGTTTCCAGTCTCTTCTGTGGGGAGGATGTCTAGGCATCTCTCAGCCTCTTGTACTCCTGCTGACTCACCTGCTGGTCCAAGGAGCCCTTCCGTCCACCTGGCGTTTCAGGGCTATCCTTAGCCAAGTCCCAGATGCCCCTTGCTGTGGACCTGGGAGGACTCCTCTCTGTGGGGAGCCCCAATCAGACGTGTCTTGGCTGCAGGGCCCAGGCAGCTGGCCAAGAAGGGCCGGAAATGCTCCGAATACTCTCCTTCCTCCAATAGCTAAGGGGAGGGAGGCCCCTGAGAGAGGCCATTTTACAATGATAGCCAGACTAAATCCTTTGCTATGGGGGGATGGGAAATGGTGGGGAAGGAAGTACTTCTGAGGGAACCAAGAAAGCATCCTTCTACGTGAATGGGCTTGTTAAAATCCAGTTGCCTGAGAGCTTGCCTTCTGCCGTCTCCCAGGCGGATGTGTTAGGAGTTCCTTCACTGGGACTCGAAGCTGTGTTGTTGGCAACAGTGATATCTGAACCTGACCTTCAGAAGAAGGTTAAAAATAGTGTCCTGGCAAAGCCAGTCTCCGTGTGTGTGTGTGTGTGTGTGTGTGTGTGTATGTGTATGTGTGTTGGGGGGTGGGGGTTGCGCGTGTGTGGCAGACCTGTACACGCACAAACTTCTGAGTGGTGGAAGCAAATATCGTCCTCATCTGGTGCTTCTTGGGGGCAGCGGTGGTCAACAGAAGGGGAGAGGGCACTGTTCATCTCAGGTGGAACAGCCTCACCTGCTTTCCTGTTCTTGCAGAATATCAGCCAGGGTGTTTGCAAGTTGGAGAGCAACTTTCCTAGTGGGTTTAGAAGTAGGTATAGGGGTTGTTTTGACTTTTTGAAACCTGCTCATGATCAGAGTTCCTTTGACACCTTCCTCACATCTCCCGGGGGCGGGAGGGCCCCCGATGTCCTGTTGCGGGGCTCCTGCAGTGAGGTCCGGTGTTGCTCAGTGGTGGTCATCGCCCCTTAGATAATTCAAACAAGCACAGCACTGAGCCTTAGAGTCCGCACAGCACGTTACTATGTAAACAGCAAGTTTTGTTTCTCTCCATTCAGGAGAGGTCTTGGTGTTGTCCCAAGTCGTGGATGCAGAGACCAAGGCTCAAAGAGGCTGTGTATCACAGTCAGTCACTGGCAGAGTCTGGCCCGCAGCCCAGGTGACCCTCAGAGCAGAGGGTACATCCCACGTCCCACCTCGTCTTCACCCCCTGGCTTGGTTGGAAGGCTTGCAGTAGTGCACTGGAGGTGAGGCCCGGCTTCCTTGTCCTCCGCCACCTGCTCACTTTCTTCTTAAGCCAGAGCTCCTGTCGTTAGGTCTGTGCGCTGCTCTCTGACACTGAGCCCCGTACCAGATGTTTGGAGCAGAGAGAGCAGGTGTGCCTCAGCAGCTGGCCAGGGGAGGAGGAGGGCTTCCACAGAGCATGGGGAGCAGGAAGGGTGAAGGAGAGAGAGCAGCTGGTTATGGGGCTGCATGGCACCCATTGGAATCCTGCCCTCCCTGGACGGGAAACCGTGTGCAGCGAAATCCCCAAGGGCCTGTAAATCCTCTTGTGCCTGGTGTTCCTGTCTGTGAGGGGGGCCAGTGCTCCTCGCTGTCCCATGCGGAGGGGTTAGGGATGGCCTGCCCCTGGCTGTCAGAGACACAATACTGAGTGCTGGCTGAAAGGGGCCCTTTGAAAGGCTCTCTGACACAGGTTTCAGATCCCACTCTGATGAGTGTCCCCCCTCGCCCTTAAACCCACTGAACAAAGCAGGTTTGGGGCCAAAGCTCCTGTCTCCAGCCCCTCCCCCTCTCCCTCCCCCATTGTCCTCTTGATTTCCCAGAGGTATCTGTCAGTCAGAGCAGGTGCAGGGCTGGGATGGGGGTGAAGCAAGCCCTGCAGTGGAATACCAGAGCCTTGTACTGTTCACCCCTTGCACCTTTCACGGTCTGCCCAAGGGAGCAGCTAAGAAGGGGTCTGGGCCCCAGACTAATCCTTTACCATCCTAGCCTAGAGAGGAGTAGAACAAACTTTCTAAGAGACTAAGAGGGCCCCATCACCTCGCTGGTGTTGTAGGGATAAATACACGTGATACCCCTGAGCCCGGCAGGGTGTGGAGTGGGTAAGAACTCTGGCCCTGGGTTAATAAGGCAGATCTAGCTTCAAATCCTGCCTCTGCTGTCCTTCTCCCTGTGTGATCTCTAGCGATATGACCTTTCTGCTTCAGTTTCCCTTCTGTAAAATGGGGAATTCGTGCCTACAGTTGGGTCTGTACTAAGGATTAAATGAGGTAATGGTGTCAAGTGTTCTAACCCAGAGCTGGCACAGCATCCCAGTAAACACTCCCAGTAAACATGACTGAGGCCCAGAAAGACTAAGTGGCTTCCCGCAGGGGCTCAGCTCCTTCAGTGCCCACCTTCCTGTCATTCCTTAAAGGACATTTTTTTTTGTTTCTGCCTCTTCTGGGCTGTTGCACACCAGTGAAGGCTTCCACAGGTCCTGGCTCTGTACAGGTGACAGGGCCCTGGAGTTCTCAGAGTCATTCACTCCGCCAGTGACAGTCACTGAGCACCTGCTGTACACAGGGCCAGAGGCTGGGGAATGTACTGCCAAGGCCATTGCAGGCCCCATCAAGAAGCAGCCATGTTGAGGGGAGGCTGAAGAGGCTGTGATGGATTCTCAGAGACAGTGTTCATAAGGGTAAGGAGGACAGACAGCCTGGAGAAGGATTGAGGGCAGTGGAGCCCCAACAGAGGGACATGTGGGGTATTGACCTTGCTGCCGTGGGCTTGGGGCACCCTCCACAGGCGCCACAGCTCTGTGCTCTGCTCAGAGCACCTGCCCCCAAGGTCAAGGCATTTGCAGTCTCTGAGGCCCAGGGGCTGCCTGGTTGCATTGTGTTTTTGAGAAGACCTTCATCCCCTGCTGAGTCCAAACCAAGCTGAGGAGCCCCTACCCCCACCCCGCCAAGCTCTGTGTCTGAAGCTGAAGTGCGTCTGCCTGTTGGGCCTCCCGCAGTGGGCACCAGCGAGGCCTCTCTGTGGCCCCAGCCAGCTGCCCCTTTCACCCCACCTGCCTCTCAGGATTACTTAGCCTTCACAGCGTCTGTCACTAAGATGCTGAGTGCGTTCTTGATGGCCTCTCTTCAGGAAAGGCCTGGGCTGTGTGGCCTTTTAAAAAAGCCTCCAGGCCCGGGTTAAGCCTCTGATTGTGGTTCTGCGCAAAGAAACCATAAACCAAAGGAAGAGTGATGGTTCAGCTTTGGTCTTGAAGCTTTGTGTCAGCGTCTGCCTGCGTGCCCGGGCTCAGAATTGAAGGTGGGCCATGAAGGCAGGTGGAGAAGCCGTCCTTTGCCTCTGGTTGCTGCCTAGATTATTAAGACTCAGGAAAAGTCCAAGGAGCCTCTCTCATCGTGCTCTTTAGGTGCTCGGCTCTGCTCTGAGATGTGTTTCTTTGATAAAGGGGCCTTGCCAGGGGGTGAGGGGGCCCCGGTGCATCCTCTTCATCTATGACAAAAGCCCCAGTCCCTGGAAATCTTGATTCTTCCACCAGGGCCAAGAGCTCAAGAATGATACTGGGTTTGTCAGCTAACTGCTGGGGAGGCCTGGTCACTTACAGAAAGGCTCCTGATGGTCATCCCAGTGTCAGGGGTGTCTGGTGTCACCCAGGGAGGCAGAGAGCTCTGAAGCTCAGGGATGCTGGCCTGCACCTGCAGGAAGCCCTCTGCAGCTGTTGAGTCAAGAGCTGAGGGGGCTGGCCTGGGTGGCGCTCGCTGCCTGCCACTTGGCACCCATTTCCTCACCCTTGGTCGTGGCCAGTAGAGTTTGGTTTTCTCTCCTCCACTCCAGGAGCACAGGCAGCCCACACCTGGCTATTAAATGACCCTTTTCCCACCTCTTTGCAAGGGCCTCTGGGCTCTGAGGACTGAGCCCTGCCTTGGTTCTGGGTGGGTCCCACCACATTGTCTCCCCCTTCCCTTCCTAAAGGGAACAACTCAAGGAAAGTCGTCCTTAGTGCTACATTCTGTTTGCCTTTTTAACCCTCACAGTGACAGGTGTTTCCAGGTTTATTTTCTATTTCCTGCACTGTTAGCCTGCGTTGTAAGGTGAAGTGGGCGGGTTGAAACCTCAGGCCCCTCCCACCCAGGCTGAGACCATGGCTGGAGACCATTCGGGCCGCAGTTGCGTGGCGCCACCTCCTGGCCACAGTCCCCATCGTTTCTCCCTACACTTGCTCCACAGTGGCCAGAACAGTTCCTATAAAAGCAAAAGGCACTTAAAGATACTCTGAAGTCCATTTCTGGTTGATCCCATAATGGCCATAGCTGTCTGTATCAGTTTGGCTTTTCTGGGGTACCTCACCAAGCCTCCTTTTCAAATGGTTTAGTATTTCCGAATCCTGAATTACCAAGGTAGGAATGAGCCCCTACAGTCTAGAAGCCGGGCCATCGGCCTAGAACCCAACACCAGGTGTGTTTCCCAAGGGGTTGGTGTTCCTGTGGTGTACAGGTTAGGCTTCCTGCCTGTGAGGGGAGAGAGGAGGAAGGACAGCACGCTGGGGGAGTGGAGAGAGGGTGTAGCTTCTTCCTTGGGGCTGCAGCTGTCTGTTTTCTCATCTGTTGGCTGCAGCCTGGGCTGTTCTGCTGCTGCTGCTGCTGCTGCTGCTGACGACCCAGCCTCTGGGGACACTGACCCGGAACAGACCCGCAGCCCCACTAACTTGAAGGGTCTTAGTGTCTCCCTTGTCTGGAGCAGCTAGTTCTTCTGCAAAGAAGAGAACCAACTAGGGCTGGTTGGGAACTGGGAGGGGTGGCCTTGGTAACTTTTACTGTTGAGGGGACCTTCAGCATGCTACCAGAGTGATGGGACCCCTGGATTCTGTACCTGGCCCCATCTTTGAGTGCCTCTGCCCGAGTGCCTGTCCCCTGCCATGGAAGGAAGACCACCTTCTCTGCATATCATTTCCCAAACCAGAGAGTGGTGATTCCTGCTGTTTCTGCTCTAAGGAGATGCTGGACTAAAGCTGCACCCTCCACTGTGGACTGTACTTGGTGACTGGTGAGGCCCATGCTGTGGGCCCTGCTGGGATTTACAGCTTGGAGGGAAGTGGGCACAGGGTGCTTGTGGCCACAGTGGCCCTGTAGCTAATGCCTCATCATTCCCTCTGCTCTAGGCCTGGTCTCCAAGTCCTCTCCTAAGAAACCTCGTGGACGGAACATCTTCAAGGCCTTTTTCTGCTGTTTTCGCGCCCAGCATGTTGGCCAGTCAAGCTCATCCACTGAGCTCTCTGCGTACAAGGAGGAAGCCAGCACCATTGCTAAGGTAGCTAGAGGAGGGTGGCGTGGTGCCAGCAAGGAGGGGGCTACTGGTGGGGGCCCCTGCAACTGTGGCATGTGGGCAAGGTAATCTGCCTTGAAGTCTCAGAGATCTCTGGCTCAGAGGCCCCTCTCTGTCCCTCCCAGACAGGCCATCTCCTTTCTCTTGGCTCTCGTTGTCATACAGGCCTTGTGGCTCTCCCTGTAGTTTCTGAGGGCCCCTACACTCCAGACCCTTTCAGGTGCCAGGAACGTGCAAGGCATTTGGTGTATATTGTCTCATGTGATCCGGACGTTCATCAGTATTCCCACTTACGCACCTGGAAACTGAGATCCAGAGGGTGTGTGTAGCCCCCAAAGAGTTACTGGCTAATAAATAGAGTTGGAGCTCCAGGCTCTGTGGCCATGTACCATACAAAGCTTTTGTCTTCCAAGTTACTTGACTCCCTGGGAAGCAAGGAATTGAAGTTCTGCCACACTCTCGATCTTTTCTAGCCCTCTCACCTGTCCTGGGGGGGGATATTGGGAAATGTGTGGGTGTCTTTGAACCTCACAAGGAGCAGAAGGTGTGTCTGGCATTTCAAGGGTAGGGACAGCCCAGACCAAAACCCCATCTGCCCCCAGTGCCGTTGGTCACTTCTTTTGGGAACACCATGGTCTAGCTGTTTCTCTCTCTCAAAACCAGGCTGAAGATATGTGCATCAGTGCATTAGCCAACGGGGGAATCGGTAAATAAAGTGCAATGTGACCAGTATTACTTAGCAATTGATTTTTACAAAGTTCACAATAACACGGAAAAGTATTGAGTTGCAACATTAAGTTGAAAAGCAGAATGTGAAATTACATATTATGGGGGGGGGGGGAACTGCTAAAACAGACTTGAAAGAAATACACTAAAATGCCAACGTTAAGATTTTCATTTTTCTTCAGGGTTTCTATTAAGAACACATATCACTTTTTACAACCCTAACATTTTTATTACTGGCAGAAGGCTGGGGAAGCTTTCTGAACTCTCTATACCCCACTTCCTCTCATGTTTTAGGACTCATAGTGTAGGTTCACATCGGCATACCTGATGTTTTATAGGGGCTCTACTGCCCTGATGTTTTATAGGGGCTCTACTGCCCTCCCCACACGGTGTACCCCAGCCACCCACCCACAACAGAGTGTCTAGAAAACACCACAGTGAGGAGTTCCGATTTGGGTCCTGCCTCTGATTCCGTGTCCTGGCATCAGCAGCTGGAGTTCCTGCTACTCAATTTGTCTAACGGAGAGGCAGTGGCAACTGAGAACAGAGATACTACCTTCTCCGTCCTTCATCAAATCTGATGTCGAAAGGCAGCTCTGGCCTTTCCCCTTTCCTGTCCAGCTCTTAGGAAAAGTCACTTTTGGGGCTCCTGGCTGGCTCAGTCAGTAGAGCATGAGACCCTTAATCTCAGGGTCATGAGTTCAAGCCCCACATTGGGTTTTGAGCTTACTTTTAAAAAAGTCACTGTTTTATGTCAGAACCTTCCCGGGGGCTGGGGTTTTGCTACAAAAATGACCCTCTGGGCCTGAGGCAGAAGCAGTGGGCTTGAGCTGGGATGGCGTTGGCTGGTGGGCACTGACTGCCTCCTTTTCCCCCACAGTCGGATCTGCTCCACTGTCTCCAGTACCAGTTTTATCAGGTAGGTGAATCGGATAGGGTACATGTTCAGAGGCCCCAGACCTGTGATCACATCGGGTGACACCCTGGTTCCTCAGTGCCTGGCTGGTGCTGCTGCCTGTGGAAGCCATTTGTCCCAGAGATTTGCTGAGGGCCCACTCAGTACAAGGTGTTAGGTTATGGGCGGATAGCTGACCTCCATCCCACACCAGCCCTGGCCTGCATCTCAATGTCCAGATCATTTCATAGTCCAGTGGGAGGCTGGAGCTGAGGAGCCAACTCTCTTTCTCTATCTCTTGGCCTTCAAAGGGCACCTCTTCTGGGTTGAAGTTGAGGGTCTTCTGTGTCTTGCGATGACCCCAGTACTTCTCAGAATTCTGCTGAGGAGAACACTTGGGCTTTCTTGGTGGCAGACCTCAGCAGTCTGGCTCTGGTTTCAGATCCCGGGGACCTGTCTGCTCCCAGAGGTGACAGAGGAAGATCAAGGAAGGATCTGCGTGGTCATTGACTTGGATGAAACACTTGTGCATAGCTCCTTTAAGGTAGTTCCCCATCTGGAGTTCTTCCTACACGCCACTCCAGCTGTCTTGTGTGCCTGACTGCAGGTGCTAGGGGGCAGCCTAAAGCTGAGGGCAGCCTGGGGGCCTCTGGCATTTTGGCCATACTGGCATCACAGGTACTCGGAGGCCACACTGAAAAATGTGGAATAGGAATCCCTGCTCCCGCCGGTCACTGCCCACAGTCTTCATCTGCCCCTAGTCACATAGCCCAGAATCCCACCAGGGCTCTGGACAGGACAGGCCTGTGAGAGGATTGGAATCAGCCCAGGACCTGGCCTCCCTCCATTCTGTCAGGTCGTCTGTTAACTCAGGCACTGAAGCTGTCTTAGCTCAGGTAGAATTGGGGGTGGCGGTAAGTAGAGAAGACTAGGAGAGGCTATTGTGCCCCTTAATGGGGTGGTGGGAGCAGCTTCCTGGAGTGTCTGTGCTCTGTCCCTTCCCAGCTCTCCCATGGGATAGTGCAGTGGCTATGGCAGAGGTTTCTTGTCTCCTTCCCATCGTGCTGACCTCATTAACTTTTCTGCCTTCCAGCCAATCAACAATGCTGACTTCATAGTGCCTGTAGAGATTGAGGGGACCACTCACCAGGTGAGCTGCCTACCAGGCCGCAGCCAGCCCAGAGGCCTCGGGCTCCTCCGCCCCTCTGATGCGCACCATCACGGGGGCCCTCTCCTGCAACTTTAGCCCCTCCTTTCTTGGTACCTCTCGCACTCCGGGCTTTCTGATCTTCAAAATGGTTCAGCCTCTCATCACCCTCTAGCTGTCATCTTTTTTTGCTTTGCAGCCAAGCTGTTTAAAATTAAATATTTCTCAGTATGAGTAATAGGTGCCATTTACTGAACACCATCTCCCAGCCAAGGTGTAGCCAGTGCTGTTAAGTGATGGCATCTTCTCTAATCCTGAAGAGCTGGTTGTCTGCCCGTTACAGGCAAGGAAGCCAGTGCGCTCTCTTTTATCTCCTCCCCGTGCCCACTGACTCCCGTCTAGCAAGTAGATTTCTTCCTCCCCTGCCCCGGCATCTCGTCCTCAGTGAAGCGTCTCCACCTCCCCTTCCCTGAGGTTCCCACCCTGGATTCCACCCCAGTAAATGCTGTCAGAGAGCACTTAAATCCAAGTAAGCCCAGCCTCTGGCCCTGCATAACCTGCTTAGTCCAGGCTCGTGCAGTGTTGGTAGTGAAAAAGCAGTTACTCTGAATGCTTGCCCAGAAGGCCTGCCAGCCGGCCTGAGAGGCAGAACCATCAGGAACAAGGCTTTGTTAGCCCTGAAACTGTCCATATGGCCTGGTGGGATAGAAGACTTACCTGAGGCTTCCCTGCGGAGTCACCACTATCCTGTGTCCCTTCGAAGCTTTCGTTCCCAACACCACCGGCCCTTCCATCTGAGGTGACATCAGGCCCAGCACAGCCCCTGCTCGGAACCAGGGTTGGCCCTGGACTGTCCAGCGTCTGCCCAGCTGAGCTTTACATCCATCTGAGGTCATGGAGATGCAGAGAACCTGCAGAGAGAAGAAGGAGGCATATTTTCAGACAAGCAGATCTGCACAATGAACTCCTGATTGACAGGGAGAACCCTGCCTCATGAGAAAGGGCTGAGATTAAAATTGGGCGGCTACCTACAGAAGGCGGGTTTTCAGCAGAGAGGAGGGAGGGGATGCCAAGCTGGATGAACAGCCAGGAAGAGGGAGGGACCTGTTCGAGGTTGAAGAAGTGGCACCTGCAAGGGAGCCAGGCTGTGGCTCCTCAGAGCAGAGGGGTCCTGCTGCAGAGCCACCAGGGGTCTGGTAAGTTGGTGGCCAGCTCAGGCCACCACCAAGGAGGGAGAGGTGTGGCAGGCCGGTGCTGGTTGAGCAGGGAGTGACATGGATAACAAGCTTCGAAAGAATGCTTCTTGTAACATCGAGGCTGGCTGAGAGGGGGAGATCCTGGAGGCGGGGAGGCAGTTAGATGCGGAGTGGTGAGGGACATGTAGTTGACCAACCTTTGAGGCCAAAATGTGCAAGACTGTGAGAGGTGGACATGAGAGTGAGGGGTGGCCGGCTGGACCAGGCGTAAACGGTGGGGCACGAGAGCAGGACGTGCAGGGTATCTGACACACAGTCCCTGAGGAGAAAGAGTCACTTCTCCCCGGCACATTCCCAAGAAGCTGTGTCACGGCGAGAGGTTTCACGAGTGTCTGCAACCTTGTCTGATGGTGACCTGGACACTCCCACCAGAGCCAAGGACAGGAAGCTCCCACAGAGGCTGTGGCTGGATTCAAGTAATCCAGGATAGGCTGTTTCCGTCTGTGAGGCCTATTCTTGATTACTTGTTTCTGGAGGCAGCTGATGGTTCGCCGCCTGAAACCGAGATGGCTTCTGGGACATAGGCTTGTGCGTTTCTGCCTTAGCAGGGTCATGAGTGGGCCGCCAAGCCCACAGAAGCCTTATGAGGAGGGGGTATCAGTGTCCCAGTCTGTGGGGCAGAAGGTTTCCAGGGTGTAGGGGCCCAACAGAGAGGTGTGACCCTGTTGGACACTCTTTGTGGAAGTGGGGACAGTGACCCATGCTTCATGCTTCCCGCCCTCAACGGGGATGCCTCCAACAGGCCTCTCTGCTTTTCCTCAGGTGTATGTGCTCAAGAGGCCTTACGTGGATGAGTTCCTGAGACGAATGGGGGAACTCTTTGAATGTGTGCTCTTCACTGCCAGCCTAGCCAAGGTACTTTGGGGGGTGGGAGGAGGAAGCAGGAGCACCCGTGGCAGCTGTGGGGAGGGGGTCGTCCAGCAGCTTCTTGCTGGTCTGCGGGCAGCCCCAAGGGGAGCCAGGACTGCATCTGGACAAAAGCATCTTCTCTGCTGCTAGTATGCCGACCCCGTGACAGATCTGCTGGACCGGTGTGGCGTGTTCCGGGCCCGCCTATTCCGGGAGTCCTGTGTGTTCCACCAGGGCTGCTATGTCAAGGACCTCAGCCGCCTAGGAAGGGACCTGAGGAAAACCCTCATTCTAGACAACTCGCCCGCCTCTTACATCTTCCACCCGGAGAATGCGGTGAGTGGTCCGGACACACCCACACTGCAGGGACAGGGGAGCCTCTACCCCAGTGTGGGGGTGGGGCAGGGCAGTGGAAACCTGGGCTTTTCCAGAGGAACATACCACCCAGCTGCTCCCAGCCAGCCTCCTGGGGCTGGGGTCAGGGAGGGAAGAACTGGCAGTCAGGAGACTAACGCTGCCTTTTCCCCATCCCAGGTGCCCGTGCAATCTTGGTTTGATGACATGGCAGACACTGAGCTGCTGAACCTGATCCCAATCTTTGAGGAGTTGAGCGGAGCAGAGGATGTCTACACCAGCCTTGGGCAGCTGCGGGCCCCTTAGCCTTCCCTGCTTCCAAACAGTGGCCATCCCAGTAGGGGACTTTCCTACACTGTGCCTTTATGATCAGCCTGACGGAACAGAAGCTGAAGCATCTCACCAAGTGGGGCCTGGAGGAGAAGTGACTGGAAAGGGCTTTAGGACAGGATAGGTGCCAAGTGGGCACGTAACAGACCGACGACTCCCAGAGCTGCCTGCTCCCTGAGTTGGGTTCCCAAATGTGAGTGTGTGTGTCTATGTGTCTTTGTGTCTCACCCTGAACTGTGGCCCCACGATATGTGTTCAGGTTGAGGGAAAAACTGAAAGATCAAGACTCCCCAAGTTAGTCTGCCTCCTCTCCAGTCACTCTGAGAGCCCCCGCGCTCGGTAGGGATGAAGACTGTTGAAGGCTCTGTTGCCAAACTCATGGCCTTTCCTTGGCATTAGAAGGCTCATGTCAAGGAGAAAGGGCGAATCAGAGGCTGCCTTCAGGTATCCCAGGCACACGCCTTTCTGATACTTTTCTCTAGCCAGCTACTGCAGACAGAAAGACAACATTTCTGGAAAGAAAAGCTTGTTTCCAGAACCAGTAGCCCCAGCATCCATCAAGTCCTGTGGTCTGAGGGCTGTGCATGCCTCCAGCCAAGTGCCTGGCATGGACCCTTTCTGTGTCTTCCCAAGGCTTGGGTGCCGGGCCTGCCTTCCTCATCACCTAGCCATAGTCTTGAACCTTTGGGGAAGGAGGTCTTCTCCCTGGCCTGGAAGAGGACAAATAACGTTTCCGTTCTTTTGACTCTCTTTTAAAATTCTCTTTCTAAACACGGAGCGTTGGGCCTGTTTTGTTTCTGACAAAGCTGCAGTCCTGGGCCCGAGATGAATGTGGGAGGCCCTGGGGGTGCAGGGAGGAGGAAAACCCCCAAACCATGAATGTGTGTGTCCCCTTGGCTTGTAGATCAGCTGAGCATGGGACCATGTCCCTAAGTCTGCTCTTCAGGGATTCTCTGCTGGTGCTGGTGTGAGGACTTCTGTTCCAAAGTCCGGGAGGGGCACTTAGAGCCCACGCCCGCCCTGCTTCTCGGGCAGGGCTGTTTCCTGTTGTCTTCCCCTAGGGCCTGACCTATGCCTCTCACTCTCTGCTTCTGTCTTGTCCCTCCTGCGCTGTTGCTTTTTTGCTCCAGGGCCTCAGAGGCACTCCTGCTTTCCCTGGCTGAGGGGAGGGGCATTCTCTTCATTTCCTTTGCCACCCTAATGCACATGCCTCCTGCCTCCCGTGACAGGTGTGAGCGAGCCCTTCACACACCTGGGCTTTGCGTGTCTCTCGCTTTCCGAGTTTCTTAGTAGCGAATGCTTTTTAAAATTGCCACAAAATGGAAGTTTCCTGAGGATGGAGAAGGGGAAGTGCTGCTGTAATTGGGAGCACAAGGGCATCCCAAAAGGGAGCCCCACCCCAGCATCACTGCCTTAATTATGGCCTCCCCTGGGGCTGGCTGGGGTTGTCTCCTCTTCTCCCTTCCTCCTCCCCTCCCTCCTCCTGGGGCAGGAGCAGTTCCTCTCCCCATCTCTGCTTTCCCTGGAGGCAGGGGGTCACAAAGCATTTGAGGACACCCCCCACTCAGGACTCTACCCTGGTATCCTTTTCAATGTCCACACACTGGGTTCAGCCTGAGGAATTGGCCAGTTTTGAGCCAACTAGGTGGTGGAGCAGCAGCTTGGTGTTCTGAGAGGTAGTGGGCTGACTGGCATCATTCTCTAGCATTGTGGTATCAGCTCCCCTCCTTGTCCCAAGGTTGTATGACCATGTCTTTCCCACCGGTGTCACAGAAGTGGAACAGAGTCCCTGGTGATGTGTGGTCATTTCCCCCAGTACCATTCCCCAGTGCCCTTGGGGTCCTACAGGTAAAGGAACAGGGGTCCGGTGCTAGCCAGGAACGAGACCTCCTGAGGGGAAATGGGACTTTCTGATTCTAAGGCCTTCTCTGGGCCTTTATCCTAATACTGTGGAAGGGGCCTCTCTCCCAGGCCCCCCTGAGGGTTAGCCTCTGGGCCAAATCTGCCACCGGGGTCCAGCCAAACTTTTCTGACTAAATAAGCAATAAGCAGCTCTAAGCTGATCCAGTTTTAGGACCCTTTCTGCCCTCCTTTGGGTCTCCCATGTTTTTCCCAGTGAGGGAAGAGCCTGTGCCCCTCCCCCCACCCCTTTCCTGTCAGGCTCATCCAAATGCTCCAAGTGTGACTCATGACTAAAGCCCAGGATATCTTGGTGAGGGGTGTCCCTGCCGCTTCTGCATGAAACCCCTGCTCTCTGGGCCTTGTTCCCATCAGAACGCTGTCCTGCCCACCTGCAGGTCCTCAGCAGGAATATCCTATTCCCTCTTTCCCCCTTCTCCTGCTACTGGCAGAGAAGGAACTTGGCCAAATAAACCTAAACAGGGTCCATCCATGTGGACCAGAGCCAGCCTGAAGTCATTATTTACTGTCTGGTTTCCAGTTTCACAGTGTGTTAGGGGCGAGTGATGATTGCCAAACACTCCTCAGAGGGATTGGCCAGACTCTGTGTGGGAGAAGGGCAAGATTGGGAGGGAAGCAGTTTAGCCCAGAATCTGTTCTGGGGCTTCCCGTCAGCCCTTCCCGTTGGAGGCTGTCCTCAAGAGGCAGTAGGCCACTGTGCCTGGTCAGCCCCAACTCGAGCCATACCCGGAATCTGCCCACCTGCCAGCTTCAGTTCTTCAAGGTGCCTCTTCAGGGACACAGTGTGTGTGTGTCTCTCTGATTGGGCTTCTAAATCAAAAGCCTGATGTTCGTGTCCCTCTCATAGGGGGAGCTTTGGACACAGGACCAGTCTGGAAACAGTCAAGGGAAGAGCTTCCACTCTGCACATTGTAGAGGGGATGCTCTGTAGGCCCGTGGGTCCTTTACTCTAGAGAGGTTGAGTAAATTTGCCTTCAGTTAACCCGGGACCTTCTGTTTAGTTCCCTCCTGCTTCCCAAAGATTTACCATTTTGTTAAGTGTTTCAGCTCACCTCTGTGAACAGTGGCCAAGGAGCATCTTTGTGCTAAAAGCGTGGGAAGTCTATAAAGGCAGTTATTCCCTGGAGACAGATCCCGTTCAGATCTGCTGCCCTGTTCTTGAGGCCTCCTTCAGGAGGGCAGCCCCCCATGTAGGGCTGTCCTAAATCCCACGTGCCAGCCAGGCCAAGTGTCTGTGGAAGGTAAGCCCCTTTTCCCCTTTAGGTCTTCTGTTGGTTACCATTGCTATTCCTCAATCACTTTTTGTAAAATGGGGTTAGTTTTGTCTTTTTTTTTTTTTTTTTTTTGCCAATAAATACTTGCATTCAAGCAGAGAGGAGGGAAGGCAGGGGTGTGACCTGCTGTCCTAAGCCCTGCTCTAGGTCCTGCCCCTGGAGCAGACCCTTCTCTTTGGGCCCCATGAGCTTCGCTTATAGTTATCCCAAGTTTAACACATTCCACGTCCTGCTGCTTTCCCCCTCAAGATGCCATGTGGAGGGCAGAGGATCTGCTTCCCACTGTGACTGGGCTATGGGACTCTGACTACCTTGCTTACATATTCATGGTTTGATAAACTTGTTGTATTCAAAACTTGAAATGTAGAACGCCATTAAGTGTCTGTTTATATTTTTGGAATATTTGTATTACTTACAATTAATTAATAAAAGCGGGTTTTAAAAACCCATCCAGAAATGGGAGCTGCTTCTTGTCCCTGCTGTTGTTCATTTGGGCAGTCACCAGCACATGCTTCTTCCTTGCCACCCCTGGCATCAGACAGAGTTGGCGCCCCCAGGCTGGGTGAGCCGTTGCCTCCGGCTGGGGGCTAGGCACACGCTCAGGATCGCAGTGCTGCTCTGCTCAAGGTTACAGAAGTTGGTGTCTTCTGGCCCTCGTTTGGAACCAATTCCATTGCCATCCAGGTGCTTAATAAGCATTACACTTGGTGTCCTATTGACTTCTGGGGGACGAACCAGAAGCCCTGAGAGACTTCAGTCTCCCAAACCAGGATCCCCAGAACTGAGAGCGCATCAGTGTTCTTGGCACATAGTAGGCACTCAGATTTTGACTGGACTGCTGTATGGACCCCAAGGAAACCCTCAGGAGCAAAACAGGATGACCTAATAGAACACACCCCTGGCCCCTCTCCTAGACTTCCTTCCCTCTAAAAAATGCCCAGACACTTCTCAAAGAGGCACTTGCTGGCCTAGACATCCCAGGCACTCCGGCAGCTCCGGCCCCTGCCTGTCATCAGTATAATGCATCCATATCTATAATATGGCAAATTTCATATCCTCCCACCCTCTTTCTTGCATTATTGATGGGCTATGCACTTTAAAAAAAAAAAATCAATTAGATCAGGGCGTGGAGCTGGAGTCAAAAGAGAAAAGAAGCCTTTAAAGGTCCACTCTTGTTTCTGCTGTTTTGAATAGGAGCAGATAAAGCTTCCCCTCTGGTTTGAATAAGTCAAGCCCAGGGCTAGGTTGGCTGTGATTGGCCAGGACTGGGAAAATGAGGTTAAGATGCAAACACAAGCAAATATAACCCGGTGTCTGTGCAGCCATTACTAAGCTAAGGCAGCAGGACCTGGCGCCTCCCGCCTTGGGGTGGGTCTCTGGTAGCTGCTGCTGCTCGCCGGAAAACTCAACGAAGGCCCTGCGGGAGCGAAGGCAAGGTACGGTTGGGTTAGTGGATGGGTGTGCATCAGTAGAGCAATCCTACTGAAGGAGGAAGAAAGGAAGAGGAGATTGAAATTTCTGTGCCTTTGTCTTCTCGGATGATACTTTTAAAGGATTAAACCTGGAGTTTGTAACTAGTTTTGCAAACTTCCTGCTGAGCATTTAAGGCCCTTTTTAGAAACCACTGAGCAGATAGGGCACTTTTTCAAAAGCTGGGAAATAAGGAGACTGCCCCTTTCGCCTAGCTCAGAAAGGTGGTGTGGGGTAAGATAGAACCAGCTTCCTCTGTTTGGGGTCCATTCACAGAGCTGTCTATAAGAATTGAGGGCCACTGGCTTTTAGCCCGGGATTTCAGAACCCCACCCCACACCACCCCAAGGGTTTCTGAAGTGCTGGGGGATTAAATAAGGACTTGGGGAAGAGGGAGAGAGAAACAGCTTTGGGGGACTTTGATGTCACAAATGCGGTCACATTTTCCAGTGTTCCACTGAGGCAAGAAGTGCCGCCTTTCGTGTCCTCTCCTTGGGCTGGGGGGCGGGTAGGGGGTGCTTTGGCCCAGTAGACTCCTTTCCTATCGATCGATCACTTAAGTCCCTGCAGGGAAATGGGACTGCTTTTGGCCTCGGAGAGTCACAGCCCTCATTAATGCCAGAATTCATTGGCCCTTGTCCCCTTCCCCTAGTTGGGTCACAGCATTTGCCTTTAATGAATGAAATCTAGGGTCTGAGGAAAACCTGAACAAATATTTCCTGGCAGTTGGGAGTCACATGGGGGAGGGTGGGGCAGCACAAGTTATCAAATTAAATCCTCAAACATTGGCTGCTCAGAGTCAATGCCCTGCTTTAGCCTTGTTATGGCGGAACACAAAGGGAGTCTGGTTTTTTGTGTTTTGCCAAAGCCCATGCTAGATGATGGCACAAACTCTCCAGACCTGACTTCATCCACCAGGGCTCAAGGATCAGTGGCCAAACAAGCTCCTCTTAAAAGCGCATTATGCCTCTGGATAGCAGAACTCCGTGCAACCCTTTCTGGGCGGTTCGTGTTTTGGGTTTTGTGTTTGCTTATTTACTTTATGTAAATCCACTAAGCACATCTTTTTTCCTATGCCTCTTGAGAGCCTTCATCAGTTATAGGTATTACCGGAATGCAAGCTCCTTGAGAGCAAGAACCTGGCAGGCATTTTGATGATACAAAGCCGCTCCATGAGCATGAATGTGTAGAAGTCCTTGCTAATCCTAGACACGCCTTGAACACAGATGGTGCCCCATCCTCCCGCACTTCTCTCCACTTCCTCCCTCTCCCCACCCTGCCTTGTCGGCGGCCATGCCCACCACCAGCTCCTGCAGGTCTGTGTGAGAAGGGACCCAGGGGGCGCCTCAAACTCGGTGCCACACCCCGCTCAGCCATGTTACTTTCCCTCTTCTGGGAGGTACAGGGAATATGTTTGTCAGAGGACAAAAGCAAGATGGGCTGTTTGACTTTTAGGACAGTTTCCTTAAAAGAGAAAGTCTGGAAAGTAAAAGCCTAAAGAGGAAATCAAAGAGTTGACAGCAGACCTGGTAAGTGAGGACCCTGGGCAGAGCCGGACTGGACGAATGAGAGAAGGCAGCCCCGCTTGGAGATACCCTGATACAAGCTTTTCTTCCCGCGTGCTACTGCAGGCAGACAAGTTTAGGAAGGGTTACACAACTTAAAAGTGACTAAAAGCTCAGGTTTTAGGGCCAGATACAGATCTCACTCTAGTGTGTGACATCAGGCAAATTATTTAACCTCTCCGAACCTCAACTAGCCTATGACGTAAGCTGAAAATCTACTCAGTTTATAAGAATTAAATGACATAACATAAAGTGAACTCGCACAGTAGATAACCATGGCTTTTACCAGAGCTCTTGACAAGGGAAGTGGCAAGGGGGAAGCTGACCTTCTTTCTGGGAGGGGCGCCCCCCAGTCCAGCCAGGCTCGGGAACTTGGACAAGTCATTTCCCCCACTGCCGTGAAACGGTGCAGGGTGTCCCACAAGGATGTGGCAGGATGACTGACAGACTAGGAAATGACTTAGGGGAAAAGCTGGAGGGATGCCTGCTGCGAGAGGCATCATCCCCCCCTCACTCTGTGATGTTGCAGTCCTGGAAAGACACGAGCCATGTCTCTGAGCAGCGCCTTCAGGGCTGTGGGCAACGAGCCTGGGATCATCACCTGGAGAATAGAGGTGAGCTGGGCTGCAGGCACACTTTCCTGCTCACGCAGGATCTGGGTGGGGGTGGTCTCTGGTCACCCCAGTCTGCTAAACGACAGCCCTGGTACTCCCTCGGTCTCCTGCCTTTGGAAAAAGCAACGGGGCAACTTCAGAGTCAACTTTTCCTATCCTTGACCCCTCCTGGGTGCTTGAAGCAGGTGGTGACAGGTGGAGGAAATGCTTTTAGCCCTGGAAAGCAGGGCTCCAAGCAAAATGAAGCTTGCCCTTTATCCTGCCATCTGCTCAGTGAGTCTGCACTTCCAGTAAATGCCCTAGAGAAATGGGTGGGGCCTGGGCTAGCCTGGCTGTTTCTGTCAAAAAAAGGGAACCTGTCTTTCACAGGGTACCCTGGCTCCTGCCAGGTGTTAGTGGGGTGGGGGGAGGGGAGGACACGGAGGTTACTTCGTAGATCAGGGTGCTGCTCATCACTTCTCCCACCTGGGCTTGAGCTCCTCCGGCTGACCTTGAGTTCCAGCAATCTAGCTGGGAACAGCCCTAGCCTGGGCAACTCCACCTGTCTGATGTAAGAAACCCTCCTCCCCGCACCCCTCCTCCCTGCTCTGAGGCCAGGGAGGGGTGGCTGCCTAAAACCCAGAGCCCTTAAGGCTCCCTGTTTATTTCAAAATAGGAACTAAAAGTTACTTATGGTATATTTAACATTGTTACATTTAACACACATGTAGAATATACATACACAAGTATGACTACAGGTGTCTGTCACTTGAAGAGAGTGATGAAAATCCCTGAGGCCATGCAAATGGCTCTCCTGAGACAAGCCATATGTGCAGGGGACACATCAAGTCCTCACCCCCAGACTCCAAAGCGGAATGCTGGGCATGGAACCCCACACACCACGGGCACTCACCTCTCCTAGCCCCCCAGGACCCCCACGATCCGTTCACAGTCGTAACCCTTGCCCGGCTCTGGGAGGTCAGGGTTGGAAAACTGTGTTGGAGACACTGGTGCAGCTGCTCAGAGTGGGATTTGACACAGCTCTTCTCCCTGCAAAGGGCTGGAGGAGCTCACGAGGCTCCTCCCAGTATAGTGAGAGCAAGCAGGTGGTGGGGGGCGGGGGGTGAAGACAGGGACCCAGGTTCAGCCTGGGGGCCATGCAGGCAGAGCTCAGCAGAAGCTAGAGGGGTGGGCCCGCTAATCCTGTGGCTGGCCACCATGCCCCATAGGATCAGCAGGGACATCTTCCCTACCTCTCCCCAGCCACCTGTGCCAAATGATGGAGAACAGGGAGGCTGGGGGGTGGCAGTGGACTATACACAGCCCTTGTCCTTCCAGAAACTGGAGCTGGCACTAGTACCCCTGAGCGCCCACGGCAACTTCTATGAGGGGGACTGCTACGTCATCCTCTCGGTGAGCTCCCCCACCCCTGGTTCCCATGAGCTTCTCCCCTGAGAGCCATTCCTGGGTTCCACCGAAGCCTGCTGCTGGTGCTAATCCGTTTCCTGGTATCACTCTTGACTCTCCCTCGGTGTTGTACAGAACAAGCCTCCAGTCTGACTATCAAAGGCCATTCTTAGGGCACGGGGCCCTTGGTCTAAACCTCAGGGAGGACTCGGCAAGCAGCACCTCTCCCTCCCGGGGCCCAGCCCCCACGGTAACGTGGTATGGAGGCAGGCCAGGTAAATCCAAGGCCACGCCCTCCAAGTGCTCATTCTAGTAGAGGGAACGGTATCACCCAGGAACGGTGCCGACAGAGCCAGGCAGAGGGACAGCTCGGCTCCGTGTCAGCACGGCAGTGCAGGGCATGAAGGGCCAGCAAGGCCTGTCTGTGGCTCAGCTTGGAAAAGATCCCCACGGGTCTCCATGTAGTCAGAGAACAGTAAGCTGTCAACTCTCGCCAAATGCGGGAGGATATCTGGGCCCTGCCGGAGCTTGAGCCACATACCAGGTCTGGACAGGGGTGCTGCAGAGAGGGAAAGAGACCCAGAGCCTGCCTGGGGTGGGCCACAAGCCACCATGGCTGTGTTCTTCCAAGCCCGGGGGCCAGCAGCAGAGCAGGGGCTGGGTGAGCTGGCCCCTGACCTCATCTCTCTGGACACCCCAGACACGGAGAGTGGGCAGCCTCCTGTCCCAGGACATCCACTTCTGGATCGGGAAGGACTCCTCCCAGGACGAGCAGGCCTGCGCAGCCATCTACACCACGCAGCTGGATGACTACCTGGGGGGCAGCCCCGTGCAGCACCGAGAGGTCCAGTACCATGAGTCTGACACCTTCCACGGCTACTTCAAGCAGGGCATCATGTGAGTATTTATGCCATCATGTGAGTATTTATGCCATTTATGTCTGAGCTCTGGCTCCACCAGAGCTCAGACATAAATGGCAGTTTACTAAAGAGGAAACCAAAAAGGCTAATCAGAATACGAAGAATCAGAGAAACACAGATCACACAGTTCGAAACAAAGCTATCGCTTCCACCTAGATCAGAGCAAGGGCAGACTAGAGGGCAGGGCAGAGGCAAGCAGCAGCAAGGCTGTGGGGAAAGAGGAGCCTGAGTGCCCCTCAGGCGGGGTTGGGGGGGGTGGAGGGAAGGACGAGCATGGCACGAGCAGGACACTGTGCTGTCACTGAGGCCAGTCCCCCTCCAGGGTGTATAACTCAGGGGACCTCTCATGCACCCAGCTCCGCAAGGGCTCATGAGCCAGAATGTTCACAGCGGTGTCAGGACTGGTCGTGTGAAGCCATAGGCACCGTAAGGGCCCCCACGGGGAGACAGGACAGGGGAAAGTACTGCATGGGTCTGGGCGGCAATGGGAGGCCGTGGAGCAGATGCCCCGCTGAGTAGTGGACAGCCCTTAAAAACATGGTACTTAGTGACCAAAGTAAGAAATGGGCCTGAAATATGTAACAGTGCCAACTTTGTTTAAAAAAAAATACACACCCACAAAACAACAGGACACATTTACCCGAATGAAAATAAAAAGGCAGTTGTTCTATGGTTGGAGGGGGGTGCCTGTGGTGGGGAGAGGAATGTCAGAGCATATGCAGAGAAGAGGGAATACATAAATACTGAAAACAGGAGAGGGGTTTTGGAAAGGAAAGTGATAATGTTCCACAAACCGAGGGGTTTAACTCCAAACTTTGCACGTGAGATTGAAAACAAAAAGGAATTCCAAGGAGCTCAAGAGATCTGAGGCTGGTCCAAGGCGCTTCTTGCCGGGTTGGCAGTCTTACTGACTGAGGACCTGCTGGGCACAGCATGCCCCATGAGTCACCAGAGAGCCCACAGACCAATGTCCCACTGGATTTCTGCTCGTCCTGCAGGTGCGGGACACTTGAATGGAGGCGGGGTCGGGGGAAACTTGGGGGCCAGGAGATCGGACTCCCCGGGCGGGTTTGTCTTAAGGCCATAGTGTCACGACTGCTTCCCTGTGCCCCTCTCCTTGTCCCATGCTGAGATTCAGATAGTTGCTAGAACCAACGAAGCTTATGCTACGGGGTCCCCACCCCGTAGTGCTGGAACACTAGTTCTCCTAATACTTCAGCTTGACTGACCAGACCGCTCTGTCAAAAAGGCTGTCATGGAGTCTCCTTCTGGGGTGGCAGTTACCACCTGCTCTGTTTCCCTTGCTTATTTACTGCTGCCCCAAGGGCAGAGGCTGCGTCTATCTAACCAGTCTCCCCAGTCCCTAGCACCTAAGTAACTGGGGGTTATCTGGATATCCCTTCAGCTACAAGAAGGGGGGTGTGTCCTCCGGGATGAAGCATGTGGAGACCAACACCTACGACGTGAAGCGGCTCTTACATGTGAAGGGGAAAAGAAACATCAGGGCCACGGAGGTAAGCCCTGCCCACCCTCGGTCCTAGGCCCGGAGCCTCCCCACCAGGTACTTCAGAATTCCTCCTGAACGACGTCTCCTTGTCCACAGGTGGAAATGAGCTGGGACAGTTTTAACCAAGGCGATGTCTTCTTGCTGGACCTTGGGAAGGTCATCATCCAGTGGAATGGCCCAGAGAGCAACAGCGGAGAGCGACTCAAGGTACGGTTCTTCCCAGTCTCGGCACCTTCTCTCCCTCAGGCCCACTCATGGGGCGCGCACTCTCTCAGTTGCCTTTTCTGTCTTCCTTCCTTGCTGACTCCCATGAGATGACAGACCCCTGCCTTGGAGCAGAATCTGTTTCAGAGACAGGCCAAGTGCCTAAGTCTGTGACTCACCCCAGGGTCTTAAGCCACAGAATAACTCCTGTGTCTGGGACCCAGGTCACTCCCCCCCGAAGCCAGCAAGTGCCGGGGGGTGCCCAGCGGGACTGAGTGCTTCCTTGGGCTTCTTTGACAGGCTATGCTTCTGGCAAAGGATATCCGGGACAGGGAACGAGGGGGCCGTGCTGAGATAGGTGTGATCGAGGGAGACAAGGAGGCAGCCAGCCCGGAGCTGATGAAGGTCCTTCAGGACACCCTCGGCCGGCGCTCTGTTATCAAGCCTGCCGTGCCCGATGAGATCATAGATCAGCAGCAGAAATCAAACATCATGTTGTATCAGTGAGTAACTGAACCTGGCTGCTGGCTGGGAGCTGGGGTAGCGGGTGCTTTGGCTCCTCACTTTGGGTACAGGCATCTGGCTTTATCTTGGGATTTTATGTATTTATCTGAGAGAGAGAGTGCACATGCACATGCACACACACAGAGGGAGGTGGCTCGATCCCAGAACCCTGAGATCCTGACCCAAGCAGAGCCGAAAGCAGACTGAACTACCCAGGTATCCCCAGGCATCTGGTTTTCCTTTAATCCTTTTCAAAAGCAGCTTTCAGAAGGAGCTCAGTGTTCCCCACTCCAGGAGGCAGCTATCTCCTGTTCTTGTCAGCAACACTTCCTGGTCTCTTGAGGACACTCTTCCTTTATATGGGTCTATCCATGCCCAGGGATGTGGAGGAGATCATGTTCTGGAGAGAGATGCACCTAAGTGTCCTCCCAAGAACAGAATCCATCACACTCCTGTCTGCATTCAAGCCACGCCTGTCATAAGAGGTCAAACTTCACCCAGAGACTACTGAAACGAAGCCAACAAAATACCAAATTGACTGCAAGATGCTTTGCAGAAGAGAAGGCACAGGCTAATTTCTCCCCTTTTCCAGTGTCTCGGACTCCGCTGGGCAGCTGGCGGTCACAGAGGTAGCGACAAGGCCACTGGTCCAGGACTTACTGAACCATGACGTGAGTAAAGTGTGGGTGGGTGCGGCTTCTGCAGCCAGACCTGGCTTCAGAGATCTTCCTTATGGTCCTGATTGGCAGTAACCACCTCTATCCCTGCCCGCTTCAGGACTGCTACATCTTAGACCAAAGTGGAACCAAGATCTATGTGTGGAAGGGAAGAGGAGCCACGAAGACCGAGAAACAGACAGCCATGTCTAAAGCCCTGGTAGGAGCTACAGCTGTGCGGTATTGTCCACAGAATTCTGTCAGGACCATGTCAGATGTGTCCAGAGAGCCAGACGAGGCACTTGGGCTTACAACCTCACCATTACATACACGGACTTCAGTCAAACCCACAATCTGGGGATAAATCCAGGTTTGAGAGACAACTCCTGGGTTGTTCTGAGAGGTCAGTAACGTTTGTAAGGAGCTTAGAACGGTACCTGGTGCCTGCACCTGCTCAGTAGACATGGCTGAAGGGGTATCACCTCAGGGGCAACAGCCCTGTCCTCAACGGTGCTGTCCGGAGCTATGCAGGTGAACCCAGCAGGATGCACTTACACAGCAGTAAATGAACAAATGAATGTGGCACAGAATCAGTGGAGTGCATGAGTGCGGCAGGTACACAGTATAGAGGATCTTGCAAAAATAATAATAATAATAATAAGCCAGAGATAGGCAAGTATTCCCCTCAGTCCTTTCCCTGAGGCAGGTAACTTGGTGCCTAGACATGAGTGAGTTAGCATCTGACTCCGGCTCCCACAAGGGGGCAATCCCACCAGCTGGCTTCCAAGGGGCGAGTCACCAGACAAGCAAAGAACCCAGTGCCTTCCCTGACTGACCTGCCTTTCGGGGTGGGGGGGTGTCTTCAGCACTTCATCCAGATGAAGGGCTACCCCGGCAGCACCAACGTGGAGACCATCAACGACGGTGCTGAGTCGGCCATGTTCAAGCAGCTGTTCCAGAAGTGGTCAGGGAAGGACAAGACCGTGGGTCTGGGGAAAACTTTTGGTGTCGGTAAAATCGGTGAGACAAGAGACTGCTCCCCCGGTGGCCTTCCCACGGCAGGGACTCTCTAGAAAGGCAGGCACAGACGTTCTTCACTCACCTGGCTTCTCCCAACCCCTCCTCTGCAGCGAAAGTTTTCCAGGATAAATTTGATGTGACTTTGCTGCACACCAAGACCGAGGTCGCAGCCCAGGAAAGAATGGTGGACGAGGGCAACGGGAAAGTTGAGGTAAGTCAGGGATGCGCATCTCAGGGCGGGCAGCTGCGGCCCTCCTAGCTGTGTTGCTGGAGAGGCTGGAGGAGCCGGTGACTCTGCTCCGCTTTGCTTTCGGTTTCACCTCTGGGAACTCAGGAGTCCTCTCTCAGGGGTGGCCGCAGTCTGCCACACTTTCCCACCACCCCTCAGGGAAGTGAGAGGCTGCTACCCCCCACCACCCCCACCGCAGGCTATCAATGACTTCACTGGCAGAAACAGTCAAATTACCTCAGAGCCATGGCGGGGATGCACCTGAGCTGGAATGACCCAGCTCTCCTCGGGATTCAAATCATGCAAACTGCAAGCGGGAAAAGCCCTCACAACTGGGAAAGAAGAACCAGAGGGGGAAGCTGTGCTGTGGGTGGATGTTAGGGCCTCACCCGCCTGGGTTCTCGTTCCCTTCAGGCGGCCATGTCTTCAAATAGGGACCCCATCTCTGGGAAATTGCGTCTTCTTCTGTGTCCAGGTCTGGAGGATTGAAAACCTGGAGCTGGTCCCCGTGGAGCATCAGTGGTACGGCTTTTTTTATGGGGGAGACTGCTATCTGGTTCTCTACACGTACGAGGTTCATGGGAAGCCACACTACATCCTGTATATCTGGCAGGTAGGCCTGATGCAGGCTCTGAACTTGGGATCCCCATGCTTCCTCCGGGCACCAGGCAGGGGCAAGGGGTAGCCGGGGCCCACTACTCCCCTCTCACCCCTGCAGGGCCGCCACGCCTCAAAGGACGAGCTGACGGCCTCAGCATACCAGGCAGTGGAAGTGGATCAGCAGTTCGACGGGGCGCCTGTGCAGGTCCGAGTTGCCATGGGGAAGGAGCCCCGCCACTTCATGGCCATCTTCAAAGGGAAGCTGGTTATCTTTGAGGTGAGACCCCTCAGATAAAGTGAAGCCAGGAGCAGGAATACTCAGACGAGTAAGTCAGTCTCCGTATAGGAGAGAAGGGACGGAGACCAGAGCTGGGGATAGACACAGACGAGAAGGTTAACCTCTCTGAGACATTCCCGGGAATCCCAGCTGCCCAGGGCTTCAAGTCCAAACTCTGCCTAGCTAACGTTCAAGTCTTTCACAATCTGACCCGTATTACCCATGTAGGTGTGTTACTCTCAGAGCCCTAACCCACACTCCCCACCCTAGTGAAAGGGGTCTCCCCATTAGACCTCACGTGTGCCACAGCCCTGTCCAGCCCCACCCTTGGATGTGCCCCTTCAAATTCAAGTCCCACTTCTTCCATGGAGCCCCTCGTGGAAGCAATACCAGGAATGTGTAATGTCATATGCTTGATATTACACAGCCTGTGGGTAAGTCCTAGTCTTGTCATTTATTCACCAGGTTGCAAAGCCTCAGTTTTCCCATCTGTACCATAGGATAAAAAACACCTACTTCAGGGGTGCCTGGGTGGCTCAGTCAGTTAAGGGGTCTGACTCTCGATTTCAGCTCAGGTCATTATCTTGGTCCTGGGAGATAGAGCCCCACATCAGGCTCCACACTCAGCAGGGAATCTGCTTGGGATTCTCCCTCTCTCTCTTTCCCTCTGCCCCTCCTCGTGGTCAGGAGCACATGCACTATCTCTCGTGCTCTCTCTCAAATAAATAAATAAATCTTTAAAAATAAATACCTATTTCACAGTTATTATGAGGTTCCACAAAATGATACGGGTAAGGCACCAGCCACAGAGTCTAGTATATAATAAAAGTCTCAGAATGAGAGCTAATATTATTGGTACCATAATTCCAGCTCACCTGACCTCTCCCTGTTGGCATGGGAGCTCCCCAAGGTCAAAGGCAGGGTTAAATTCATCCGTAATCTTTACAATGGCTAGCCCAGTGCTCTGTACACACAGTGCCCCTTAGAACCAGATTTGGCTTTTCTCCTTCTCTCTAGGGTGGGACTTCCAGAAAAGGAAATGCTGAGCCTGATCCACCAGTAAGGCTCTTCCAGATCCAAGGAAATGACAAATCTAACACCAAAGCGGTAGAGGTTCCAGCCTTTGCCTCCTCCCTAAACTCCAATGATGTCTTTCTGCTGCGGACCCAGGCAGAGCACTACCTGTGGTACGGCAAGGTAAGACGGCCAGGCCTAGGGGACACATCAGCCCACTAGAGACCAGACCTATGCCCACCTCCCTGTCAGCAAGGGTAAAGGAATTAAGAGGTAGGCTGGAGCAGTCCTCAAGAAGATCAGTCTTTTCCTAAAGGATCTGCCAGCATTCCCCAGGATTAGAAACTCACTGACAGCATTGCTCATGCCCAGGAGATGATCAATAAACTTCTACACAGAGAGAGGCTGGATAAGTCAATCTTCCATGCCAGTTCACTGGATTGTAATAGGACAGGCATTAACATTGAACACAAACACTAAAAATGTGATTTTGTCCATTCAGAGTGCATCTACACTAAACGCCAGATTTGTTTTACAAATTGTTTTACCAAAATTGTCTTACAAAAGAGAACTGGACAAGGAAAATGCTCTGCACCATAGTCATCAGGCAATGCTTGTGGAAACCACAGAGATGCTGTCATATGCCTAGCAGAATGTCTAAAAAAAAAAAATTGACAATATCAAGTGCAGGTGAGGAGGCCGGGACTCTCGGGCATTGCTGGCAGGAATGCAGATCCAGCCTTTGGGAAATGATTTGATGGTTTCTTATAAAACACACACCTATGATCCAGCAATCCCATGCCTAGGCATTTATTACCCATGAGAAAGAAAAATCTACCTTCACACAAATATACATGGCACCTTTATTCATCATGACCCAAAATTGGAAGCAATCCAAATGAAGAATGAAAAAACAGTGGTATATTCCTATGGTAGGCTGCTACTCAACAACACGAAGAAAAGAGCTGTTGATCCTCACAACAAGGGTGAATCTCAAATGTCCTCTGCTAAGTGAAGGAAGCCAAACTCAGAGGCTATCTAGTGTCTGATTCCAATTATAGCATTCCAGAAAATGCAGACTGCAGTGACGGAGGACAGATTGGTGGTTGCCAGAGGTTAAGGATTTGGGGAGGGTCTGAAGACAAAGGGGGAGTAGCCTGAGGGAATTTTGGCAGGGCTGAGGCAGTGTTCTCTAGCTGCATTTTGAGGGCCGTACCATGATTCTCTGTGTTGGTCAAGACTCGTAGAGTGGTACACCAACAAGAGTGAATTTTCTTGAATGTAATTTAAAGAATAAATTTAAATTTTTTCTCTTAAAAAAAAAAATCAAAAGGAGGTGCTGAGATTCCAACTGAAGGTGAAACAAAGGGGCCTCTGACCAACATCCACTGTGGGTTTCAGAGTCCAGTCCTGTTCTTCGCCACCACGCTGTTTTCCTCTCCCTATTGCTCCTTTCCCAGCACTAGACCAAACCTAGCTCCCTTTCCTGAGCCACTGTGGCCTGGTAGCGGATCCAAGTACACTCAGGGCCCCCCCTCCCCAACATCAACGTGTCTGTGTGCGACTAACACATGTGCTCTCCTCATCCCACTCTCAGGGGTCTAGTGGAGATGAGCGGGCGATGGCCAAGGAGCTGGCCAGCCTTCTCTGCGAGGGCACCGAGGACGCTGTGGCCGAGGGCCAGGAGCCGCCTGAGTTCTGGGACCTGCTGGGAGGGAAAACTGCCTATGCTGACGACAAAAGGTATGGGAACGCGATGTCACCTCCTATGGGCTCCCCCTGCCGCCCGGGTTTGTGAGCTGCACAAACTCTAGGTTGCCTTAGAGTTTGAAAACCCTGATTTCTGGATGAACCACTGAACGCTACCCCTGAAACCAATACTGAAGTGTATGTCAACTAACTAGAATTTAAATTTTAAAGAAACACATGATTTCTCAGTAGCTCAGTTCCTCTAAACAGACTGTATTGCAGACTACAGCAGGAAATTCTGGACGTGCAGCCCCGTCTCTTTGAATGTTCCAATAAGACTGGGTGGTTCGTTGTCACGGAGATCACAAACTTCACCCAGGATGACCTGAACCCAGGTGATGTGATGCTCCTAGATACCTGGGACCAGGTAAGACACAGCCAGAGAGCTTGGAACAAGTGACAAACCAAACATCTGTCCGTGGTAACCGAAGGAAGAGCCCTTTTTTTGCCAGGGATGGGGAGAACAGAGTCTTGTTTAAAACTGACCTCCCTGGGGAAATCAGTCCATCTTATCATCATGCACTTTTTTTTTCTTAGAAGAGACAGCGACAGGCTCCACACTCAGCAATGGGCCTCTTAGGGAATATAGGGCCCTAAAGGGGAAATCTCCAAGGCAACCGCTCCCTAACACCCTATTTTCCTCAGCTCAGCTCAGCAAACATACTCAGCACTTCCTTCGTGCTTCAGTGACCGTGGTGGGGGTAGGGTCACCAAGGTGAAGGGGCCCTGCTCTCAGAGTCGACAGGCTGATGGAGGAGCTGGACAGAAAAATCTCATTTTGCTATGATGGAGGTATGGTGCCATGGGAGCACAAATTAGGGGCACTCAACATACTTGAGGGGTTCAGAGAAGACTTCCTGGAGCAGATGGCTTCCAGGCTGAACCTCAAAGGACGAGTGGGCATTAATCAGGTAGAGAGAGCATCCTGGGCAAAGGAAATCGCACAAGTAAAAAGCAAGGCATGGAATAGTCTAGTATACAGGGAACTACCGACAATATCATCAGACCATAAGATAGAGGAAAAGAGTTCGAGATGAAGCTAGGAAGTAGGTATGAGCCTTACCTACCATGTCAAGTTTGAATTTTATTGTGGAAAGCTATGGAAAGCAGGTGAATGACACGGTCCCTGTGCTTTTGACAGATCACCCTGCAAAGTGTGGGAGAGGAGGGACCGGGGGAAACGACCGAAGAATGTGTACTGGGAGGCCAGTCAGGAGAGCACCATAACAGTCAAATAAGAGGAATAAGGGCCACCTCGGGCTGCACAGGGGCAGTGGGGTCACGATGGAGGGAATGGTGACACATATGACAAATGTATAGGAGGGAAACAGCTGGCCTTGGTGACTCGCTGAGTACAGGGGCATCGAGGATGGCTCCCATGTTACTGCCCTTGGTGACTGGGTGGATGGCATTGACCAAGAATGGAGACACAGACACAAGTCTAGAAAAGAAGAGCTACATTTGGGGGTTCTGTTTGAGCTTCCTAGAGACAGCCAGTAGTGGGGGGAGGTGGTATCTTGCAAGAAGCTGAGTTCAGGAACCTGAAGTTCAGCGAGAGCTCAGGACTGGACATGTAGATTTAGGAGATACGTGTTTAATTAACATCATGAACACCAAGCTGATTCTGGGAAAAACCTTTCTCTCTGCTGAACAAATGAGGCTGGGAAAGTTCTCTGAGGCTGTGGTTCGCTGAGCAGGGAAAGGAAGGGCACTTAGTACTTAGTCCTTGCTAAAAGCCCATTAAGACGCCCCCTCTACCACAACAGGTGTTCCTGTGGATTGGGGCTGAGGCCAATGCCACAGAGAAGGAGAAAGCCCTTGCCACAGCCCAGGAGTACCTGCATACTCACCCCAGTGGCCGGGATGCCGACACACCGATCCTGATCATCAAACAGGGTTTTGAGCCTCCCATCTTCACAGGCTGGTTCTTGGCCTGGGACCCTCATATTTGGAGCGTAAGAACGGAGAGAATGGGGGAGACCTCCCTACTGCCTGGGAGCTCAGCACGAATAGCTCAGTGGGCAGGTGGGGTACTGCCTCAAAGGCTGAATAAATCCAGGACCACATTTCCCCCACCCTCCTCCACTCCCTTGATTTATACTTTCCTTCTCTTTTCTGCCCACCATGGCACTAAGTCCAGTTAGAGAATTCACAGCTTGTCTCAGGACTAAGCTGTGTGTGGAAGTAACCAAAGGTTGAGAGAGTTTATCCACACACATCTCCTTTCTGAGCTTTACAACCGCCCTGACAGCTGGGGCAAACATTGCTTCCCATGTTAAAAAGGTGGAAGCTTAGAGGAAAGGGATTTGTCCAAAGTCACAATTAGGAAAAAGCCAGGTTTTCTGACTCCTAGTCAACTGCTCTGTCTTCTTCGGTCTTGTATGGAGGATTAGGGAACACAGCAGAGAATGCAGATCAGGTTGAAGGACCTTCCGACCTGGCGTGGACCCAGAAAGGGGTATTTTCTTTTCTGCTTAGCCCTGCAATGTCTTCTGATTTCCCAGCTACTTTGCTTTCCTCAAGGGTAGACGAGGCCTGAGATGTCCCTCCCCCTGAAAGCAGCACCTCATCCTGTCTTGTCTCTTGTTTCAGGCAGGAAAATCCTATGAACAGTTAAAAAAAGAGCTGGGAGATGCCGCTGCTATCACGAGAATCACTGCTGTGAGTTGCATTTGCTCTTGGACAGAAGCAAGTCACACGGGCAGCCGGAGCCAGGGAGAAACCGTAAACGCTACAGACACAGCACAGGCGAAACCCTATCATGTCCTCCTTAGTATCACTCTAGTGGGCTATTCGGATTTGAGGATTTGAGCAGGACTCAAAATCAAAATCCATTTGGAAGGCCTCGTTTTATTGCCTTCCAGAATTTAGAATAGACTTGCTGCTTAAAAATAAGTATCTAATATATATCATATACATTTATATTTAAACATAAATATAAATAATTATAACCTAGGAATCACCTAGTTTTATGGACTGAATGATTTTGTCTTCCAAAATTTGTATGTTGAGCCCCTAGCCCCTAATGTGATGGTATGAGGAGGTGGGGTCTTTAGGGCGGAATTAGTGCCCTTAAAGGGAGCGCTATGAGCACTTGCTGTCTTGCTCTCTGCCATTTGAGGACACATTGGGAAAATGCTACCCACAAGCCAGGAAGCGGACACCTTAATCTTGGGCTTCTAAGCCTCCAGAACTATGAGAAATAAATGTTTGTTTAAGCTAAAAAACAAACATACAAAAACTAATTTTATTATTCAGTTCCATCATTCAGGACAGACTAAACTGACTAGTAGTATTTTTCAATAAATAAGAAGCTTCTAGGGGTGACAGGGTGGCTTGGTGGGTTAAAGCCTCTGCCTTTGGCTCAGGTCATGATCTCAGGGTCCTGGGATCAGGCCCTGCATCGGGCTCTCTGCTCAGCGGGGAGCCTGCTTCCTCCCCACCCCTCTCTGCCTACCTCTCTGCCTACCTGTGATCTCTCTCTCTGTCAAATAAATAAATAAAATTTAAAAAAAAAAGGAGAAGCTTCTAAGCCAAACAATGTGCTTACCAGTTTCTGACTGTGAAGTCCACAAAAACACAGGCATTGCCTCTACTCCAATGGTGAAAAGAAGTGCAGCCTCTGGCCAGGAAGCCAACAGCTCTTTAGCCTTAGGATGAACGCATTGTAGTGGGCACCAAGCCATCTGGGCTCCATCCTTTGTGCTCTACAAACTCCGGATTCCAAAGCTAATGGCCAGGTAGTATCTTTAAAATGCGTTTAACAATAGGATGACTTCTATTTGAAGTCATTTAAAGGCTGGAAATGGAGAGCCTAAACACCGGCCCAAAAGAAGGTCTGTGATCACAGTACTGAAATGAGATTTAAGCACAGCATTAAGCCCAACTGCTTATACAGGATTTACCCTAGACTCACTGAATCAGCTTTCCCAAGATCTGACCCCAAAATCTGAATATTTTAGAGTCCCAGATGATTCTGACAGGCAGCCAGCTTTAGGGAATCATTGCTCTAAAAGATGATCACAAAGGGGACAGTGGTATCAGCCAAAATATTAAATATTATGCACACAGAACTTGAACTGCACAGACCCTGAACAGTCTTTCATCCTGCCTACGTTCTTATCTTACCTAGGACATGAGGAATGCAACCCTCTCCCTGAATTCTGAGCCAAAATATTACCCTCTAGAAGTCCTGTTGAAAAATCAAAATCAGGAGCTGCCTGAGGATGTGAACCCTGCCAAAAAGGAGGTGAGTGGCTAAAGGAACTGTATCTACTGGGAGTGGAGCTCTCCACGAGGGAAGCACCCATCTCGGCACGTGGCCTAGGACAGCTCTGGCACATTGCTGGCCCCGCAACAGACATCTGAGCTACCCAGTAGCTCAAGACAAAAACCCAGGACTCCTTTTTTCCTCACCTCCCACATCAGTCCATCAGCTAGCCTCTGTCCATTCCTCCCTGTCTCTCTCCTGTCCAGCCATCACAGACTACTGCAGAAGTCCCCCAACCAGCTTCCACCCCTGTCCCAACCATCAGTTCTCCCCCCGCATAACAGCCAATAAGCTTTTAAAGCAGACAAAACTGTTCTGTTCAAAACACCTCCAAAGGCTTCCCACTGCAAACAGAAAAGAATCTAGAATCCTTTCTGTGGCCTCCGTGGCTCTACACAATCTGGCCCGTACCCGCCTCTCTGATGTCATCTCATAGACCTCTACTCGCCACCCTCTAGCCAGGGGCTCCCTTTCTGTCTTAAACACACTCCATCCCAGCCTTTGAGCCTTTACACCTCCTGAGACCCTCCTCACGGATCATCACAGAGGTCAGGTCCTGGCTCCGAAGCTGCCTCCCCCCAGACAGTCCTCCCTGACCACCCTAACACTGCTTAAGAGCAAGGACCTTCTCTGTCTTGTTTACCTCCATGTTCTCCGCTTTTCAGCACCTAAAACAGTGACTGTCATATAGTATGCACTCTTGAAGTTTTGGTTAAATGAATTAGCACTTTGATATTGAATGAATGCACTAATTTTCCCCTTGAAGGAATTGATTTGGGAAGGATCTCTGGGTTTTGTACAGTGTCTTAGCTAACCAACTCTTAAGGATCTGGACTACAACTTTCTTGAAAACAGAAGCCATATCTTAATAATTTTACTCAGACAGCAACTTATTCAGTAAGCGTCAATAAATAAATGTTAGGAGAATTTTATGTTCTGAACAAGATCCACGTGATCATGCATTCAAAAATGTCTGAATAAAAAATGGTAGATAAGGGCACGAGGCAAGGAAAACCAACTCTCAATTTAGTTCTCCATTCAGCCAAAACCTGATGTCTAGGATTCATCATATATAACCCAATTCTTGTTCTTCTGGCAAAAAACTGGTACCAGGTGGGATACGAGAGCAGCAAATCTGGTCAGCTTCTACTCAGGCCAAAATGGGACTCCACAACCCAAGAACCCTCCAGTGAATAATTTAAGTGCATTACACCCTTTCTGAAAAATTCCTTCTCCTTCCCCCTTCAGAGATGCTCTCTTGGCTCCACCTTCCCCCACCCTGTTGTCATTGATGGGTGCCATGTCTTCCTAACTAGAGTCTGTTTTCTCTCTTAGAATTACCTCTCTGAACAGGATTTTATTTCTGTGTTTGGCATCACAAGAGGGCAATTTGCTGCTCTGCCTGGCTGGAAGCAACTCCAAATGAAGAAAGAGAAGGGGCTTTTCTAAGGCAAGAAGCTATATGTCTATTGAAAGACCACAGAAGAGAGCAGAAAGAGCCAGTAACAGGAAAGAATTCATCTACCAATTTCTGCCTAATAGCCAACTACTTAACTTAGATACAGTAAGGTCTGCAAATCACAGCATGTTCTCCATCTTTCTCACCCCTGCTTCCGTAGTTGTTATAGACCTAAACTGTTAACTACCCACTTTCTGATTTTTGTGGCCTTCCAGCTAAAGTCTCAGCAGAAAGCACCACAACTGCAAGAATCCAGAGAAGTCAGAGAAGTCAGAAAAGGGGAAAAAAAAAAAAACAGCTAAGTTTAAAGCGTTTAATAATGGGGCAAGGACATAAGGTTGTTTTAAATTGTTAAGATCGGTGTTTGCAAAATCTATTTAACCCACCAATCACTAAAGGTATTTCCATTATCTAACCCAAGGGCAAAATCCAAATGCCCAGATCTGTATGTACCAGAGATTTTTAACTTTTCAAATAAAAGTATCTGTATGAGCAAATGTAGTTCAGTATTTGGGGTTTGCCTATTATGGTAATTATTTTGTGATGCAGGGAGAAACGTCTCCGTACTGGGGTAGGCAAGAGGCACTGCTGAGTGAGTTCTCTGGGTAACTGGACCACTGTACGTCCTGTTTCTGGCACAAGAATGCCAAAATCTGCCTTACAGCTGTCCAGGAAACCTCAGTCCCCACCCATCTCTACCCCATTATCCAAAAGAGAAATAGGGCCATGTGTTGTTAATTTCAGTAACGAGGCCAGAACCAGTGAGCACACCACAGCGGAGAGCCTTCAAAGCACGCCATAGACAGCAACACATGAACCACATTTTCCAGACAGCTCAAAATTTGAGTCAACAGCTCCCAAGGAATCCATGTGGCAGAAGTAACGTATTGGGGAACATCCCAGGAGAGAAGCGCTGTCCAAGGCATCACAAAGTGTGCAGGGTCACAGAAGCATTAAGATCAACGGGGTTCAACATTTTAGGGTTACCATGATAGGTCTTGGCTGAAGGAAGCAGCAGCCCAACGGCTTACGTCTGTCCTCCCAGATACTGGTGGCCCCTTCAGTAAGGCCCCCCTGCTGTTTTCCCCAACCTGGCACAAGTCAGGCACAAAAAAAGCTAAACCCAGCACTACACAAACAAGGAAAAGACTCTACTCTTCTTTATTATATAGCAATTTTATTTAAAGCTTTACTCATTGAGTCTATCATTTCTTTATAAACACCAATGAAAAACAACTTCTGGGTTTGAAGAGGCTTAGGAAATAACTTCTTTTCGTAATGATGTCCAAAGCTGAGGAGAAACCTTTCCTCCAGCCAAGTCTCTGGAACCTATTCAGCTTCTGCTGCCTCTTCACCTTCTCCACATTCAAACCGCACGAAGTCCACGACAGACACCCCTTGAGGCTGCACATACTGTCCCAGCGTGATGGAGGGATCCAGCAAGTATGGCTGGGACAGCATCTTGGTTTCTGCCTCCCCCCCAGGCTCGTCATCCAAAGAGCCAACAGAGAGAGGGGCCATGCCCACCACATGCTGCCCCAGGCGGCGGCCCAGGTCCTCCAGGCCTGCTCTGCGCTCAGATGTCTCGCAGATGACCAAGGCCCCATACTTCCCCAGCACCAGGTTGTGGAGCGATGGGCTGTGCATTGCTCCATGGACATAAGAGCCAACGTAGAACCCAGCTGGCACCTTCACCCATGCGGCTCGTTTAAGAGTCATGTTTTCTCCCAGCTTCCCTATAAAAAAGAGAAAACAAGTAACACGCTTCTAGAACGTGACACCCGTGGCAGTTACCAAAATATGCATAGAAGTGGCCGAGTCTGGGAGACAGTCCTCTCTCCCCACATTTACACTATGAATATGGAGAGATACTATTTGCCATTTAAAGAGGAAAAGGTATGTGGGAGGAGAGGGTAGGGGTGGGAGAAATAAACCATTTATTATGGAACACCAACAACGTGCCACACTGGTACTTAAAAACATAGGCTATGGTGTCCCACAGACCCTGGACTCGGGTCTCAGTTCCGCCCCTTACCAGCTATATAACCTTATGCAAGTGACATAACCTCATTTATGAATTTATCAAGCCTTTGTTTCCTCCTCCACAACATGGAGATGACATCACTTAAAATAACCTGAAAGCAGAGTTCTTAGGAGACATAAATAAAGTAACAAACTTCATTACATGATCTAGCACAGAGCGGCACGCAAATGCTGGCTATCATTTTTTGATACCATTACTATGTTTGATGTAGGCTTAGAAAGCTCAAGCTACCGCCCAAGCTCACACAGCTACTACATGCCAAAGCTGGAAGCAAAGCCCGCATCTCACTCCAAAGCAATTAGGTGTTTTCTTTCCCTGAAATTACCATCCCTCCCGAAAATCACCCTAACTGACACAACTCTTCGTCATCCGTGATAGCAGGAAAAAGTCCACAACTAAAAGCCCCAGAAAACCCAAACCCCATACCATCAGATAGTTTCAACTTCCTCTCAGCAAAAATAAAATTTTCAGTTTTTGTTTTTTTTTAAGATTTTATTTATTTGAGAGGGAGAGGGAGCAAGAGCAGGGAAGGGGCAGAGAGAGAAGGAGGCTCCCCACTGAGCAGGGAGCCCGATGCAGGGCTCGATCCCAGCACCCTGGAATCGTGACCTGAGTGGAAGGAACTTAACCTACTGAGCCACCCAGTTGCCCCCAGCGTTGTTTTTAAGAATCAAATATAATTCCAGGTTTCCCTGTCTCCTCAGGATGCTATCCTCTCTAACATAAGTCCAAATAAGCTAAAGGGTAGGAAAGAGGTTAGGAGACCCCAAAAGGTCTAGGTAAATATCCCTGCATTAGCCATAGTTATATCTAAAAGTCTTGGGACGCCTGGGTGGCTCAGTTGGTTAAGTGGCTGCCTTCGGCTGGGGTCATGATCCCAGAGTCCTGGGATCGAGTCCCACATCAGGCTCCTTGCTCAGCGGGGAGCCGGCTTCTCCCTCGGCCTCTGCCTGCCTCTCTGTCTGCCTGTGCTCACTCTCTCTGACAAATTAAAAAAAAAAAAAAAAAAATCTTTAAAAGTCTTAATAAGGGAAGAAATCAAAAGAAATCTTAAAACAATTCAAAGCATTTGAACAGTAGTTAATTCTCAGAAATTGACAAGGCTGAAACACCCAGTTCTTCCAGAATTTCTTAATAAGTCCCATTCGCAGCTGTCTGCCTGGCTTCTCAGCCATGACTCACTAAAACATCATACATATTTCAAGATAACCTGATAAAAACAGAATTGATGCCTTGACTGGAAACAATGGATGAGCAGTAAATTCCCAGCAAGCTCCAACCCAGCCCTACTTCCCTCCTTCCATCAAGGACACGTAGGAAGAAAGCAAAATTCCCACTAGTTGTGGCACAATGATCCAGCTACGGTTCCTGTGCCCAGTGGTTCTGGAAGGAATAAACTTTCACAAATTCAGGATCAGATTTTTCCAAAGAAGAGCTCAAATTCCTACACATAATGCCCCCAAATATTCCTGGATCCCTTTATAAAGAAGGTGAGATGACTTCTGATGTAGTGTGTCTCCCACAGCGTATAGAAAGGTAGTCAACTGGAAGAAGTCAAAAGCCATCCCTGCCTAAAGACATGCTTCAGTCAGCCTGCAGAGTGAGAAAATGATATTAATTAGCTGCAAACATCTAAAAACTGAAATTTTTACACAGAAAGCTAAATTCTTTTGAAGGAATTTAAAAATTCTGACCACGCTGGGACCCCAAGGTAACAACTGGCTAGAGCCTGGTGGCAGTTTCCTTCACCAGTGTGAAAGTCTCAGGGAACCTACTGCTCACTAACGTCTAACGCACAACACAACCCACTTCTCACATTCATATTTCCTGACCCTTGTGGGCACATGAGCTTGCAATTCCCGATCAGGTGTGGAGGAATATCGAAGATACCAGGAGGTCCAGTTCATGATTTCCAGTTCCCACAATCCTTACAAATACTCACCAATTGCTAAGGCTAGCTGATCCTTGAGACAGCCTTCTCTCTCAGGCCCAGCCGGAAGTTCAGAAAGTTCAGAGGAATTCAAGAAGCCCTAAGTGCACACATACACAAAAAGAACAAATCTGTTCTGTACCACTTAAATTACAAAGAGACTAGGCAAAAATAGTGTGTTTCTCAAAAAATGATTTAAGACAACTAAGTATAAATGAATGTTTTGGGTCTTTTTTTTTTTAAAGATTTATTTATTTGAGAGAGAAAGAGCATTAGCGAGCAAGCCTGCACAAGGGAGGGGCAAAGGGAGAGGAAGAGACTCTCAAGCAGACTTCCTGCTGAGTGCAGAGCCCAACGCAGGGCTTGACCTCAGGAACCTGACATCATGACCTGAGCTGAAACCAAGAGTCAGACACTTAACCCACGGAGCCACCCAGGCGCCCCCTAAATGAATGTTTTCATTAAGCCAAAAATGTTACAAATTTATAAGAGTTCTATTTTTATCTTTTATTTTATTCTATCACTGTACCACCCCCAATTCTCTCTCAATCCCATCCTCTGGCCTAACTTCTTCAACTGTAGTTTCCAAGAAATCAAGAACAGTATTTTCAAACAATCATAAAATGTTAAAGCTAAAAGACTGGTTGGATAAACCACGGCACAGCCACATAATGGAAAAACTATGCAGCTGGGAAAAAGAAAAGATCTGCATGAGCTGCTACAAAGTATTTCCAGTATATTAATAATACAAAGTATTATTAAGTGAAAAAAAGCAAATTAAAAGAGTACATATCTAGGGGCAACTGCATCGGGCTCCACACTCAGTGAGGAGTCTGCTGGAGATTCTATTTCTCCCTTTGCCACTTGCCCCGTGCGTGCACACTCTCTCTCTCAAATAATAAATCCTTAAAAAAAAAAAAAAAAGAGTATGTGTGTGTGTGTGTGTGTATATATATATATATATATATTTTTTAAGATTTTATTTATTTATTTGACAGACAGAGATCACAAGTAGGCAGAGAGGCAGGCGGAGAGAGAGGAAGACAAACAGGCTCCCTGCTGAGCAGAGAGCCCAACATGGGGCTTGATCCCAGGACCCTGGGAACATGACCTGAGCTGAAGGCAGAGGCTTTAACCCACTGAGCCACCAGGTGCCCCAAGAGTATGTATATATTATACCATCATTTGTGTAAGAAAGATTTCTATAAATATGCTATTTTTGCAAAAAAGACTTAAAGGATACCCAAAACCAATGAAACTAGTTATCTACAGGAGTGGACAAGAATAAGGTAGAAAGGAGAGAAGGAGGAGTGAGACTTCTTTGTGTGTATGCGTGTGTGCATGTGTATTACAGCTTTAACTTTCAGAATCTTGTTAATGTTTTACATTTTTTTTTTAACTTATCTGACAGACAGAGATCACAAGTAGGCAGAGAGGCAGGCAGAGAGAGAGAGGGGGAAGCAGGCTCCCTGATGAGCAGAGAGCCCGATACGGGGCTCGATCCCAGGACCCTGGAATCATGACCTGAGCCGAAGGCAGAGGCTTTAACCCACTGAGCCACCCAGGCACCCCAATGTTTTACATATTTAAAAACAAAATTAGATTAACAAGAATCTGGGGGTAAAACCAAAACTAACTACACAGAAACATAAGACTCTAACTATATTTCAAATGAATACCGTAACTTCACAGAAGGGGGGAAAAAACTAATCCAAGTAACTTTGAATACAGTCCTTTGACCATGTAACTCCAATGTAAAGACAAAAACAACATCCAAGGAATCTTGAACTCCTTAATAGGTTTGTTATTTCCAGCAGTCAGGTATAGTCACTAAAACGATTTAGTGTGTATTGGAATGATGAGAAAATAAGTAAACACTGAAGTTGCTAAGAGCCAGTGTACTAACAGTGCAAGAAGGAAGATACAAAAATAGAATAGGGGAAGGAAAGGAAAAACCTGGGATGTAGGATTAGAACTGGAACACACACACACTTCCTGCATCTGTCTGCTGAAGGAACAGAGAAGTAGAATGCCAACTAATAAAACGAACACATGTAAAAGGAATTTTAAGAGATAGAAAAGTAACCATTATGTAACTATCAGCCATAACTGATAATTAACAGTCATAACTGAACCTGACAATAGTCACAGATGGATGCTAATACTTTCAGGTAAAAGTTTTTTGATGAACTGGACACTTACACAGTCTCAAAGAATCTCCCATACAGATTACTGGTTAATTACAAAGAGAAATAGAGTAACTTCACAGTGGAGAAACCTGGAAGATACTACCCTGACCAAGAAGAGACCAAAATTAACATCATCAGGGACAAGGGGGCGACTCAGTTGGTTGAGCATCCAACTTTTTTTTTTTTTTAAAGATTTATTTATTTATTTATTTATTTATTTGACAGAGAGAGGGAACACAAGCAGGGGGTTTGGGAGAGGGAGAAGCAGGCTTCCCGCTGAGCTGGGAGCCCGATGCGGGCCTTGATCCCAGGACCCTGGGATCATGACCCAAGCCAAAGGCAGACGTTTATCGCCTGAGTCACCCAGACGCCCCTAGTATCCAACTCTTAATTTCAGCTCAGGTAATGATCACAGGGCTGTGGGATCGAGTCCCAGGTCGGGCTACTCGCTCAGTGGAGTCTGCTTGCTTGAGATTCCTTCTCTCCTTCTCCCTCTGCCCCTCCCCTGCTCGCTCCGGCACAAGCTCACTCTCACTCTCCCTCTAAAATAAATAAATAATAAAATCTTAAAAACTTAGTACCATCGGTGTTGCCTGGGTAGCTCAAGGGGTCAAGTGTCTGCCTATGGCTCAGGTTGTGATCACGTCGTCCTGGAATCAAGCCCCGCATTGGGCTCCCTGCTCAGTGGGGAGCCTGCTTCTCCCTCTTCCTCTGTCCCTCCCCCTCCTTGTGTGCTCTCACTCTCCCTCTCAAATAAATAAAATCTTAAAAAATAATAAAAAAATTAAAATTAACATCATTAGTAATGAGACCAATGGTCATCACATACCTCCTGATGCACCATCCTGGGAAATATACAGGATAATTTATTTAATATTCATGCTAAAAACCCAAACTCTAACTATGATAAAATATAGACAAACCCAAATTAAAGGACTTTCTACAATACTGTTCTCTACTCTTCAAAAATGTCAGTGTGGGGGGTGCCTGAGTGGCTCAGTGGGTTAAAGCCTCTGCCTTCAGCTCAGGTCATGTTCCCAGGGTCCTGGGATCGAGCCCTGCATTGGGCTCTCTGCTCAGCAGGGAGCCTGCTTCCCTTCCTCTCTCTCTGCCTGCTTCCCTGCCTACTTGTGATCTCTGTCTGTCAAATAAATAAATAAAATCTTTAAAAAAAAAGGAGCTTATTGGGAAAAAAAAATGTCAGTGTGGGGCACCTGACTGACACAGTCAGGAGAGCATGTAACTCTTCATCTTGGGGCTGTATGTTCAAGTCCCACCTTGGGTATGGAGATTACTTAAAAATAAAATCTTAAAAAAAAAGGCCATTGTAATGAAAGACAAAGAAAGGCTGTGAAACAAAGAAAGGACACTAAACAAACACGACAACTAATTACAACACATGATACCAGACTGGATCCTGGATCAGAAGAAAAAGTGCTAGCTGGCAAAATATGAATATATGCCCCATATTATATAAATAAAAAAATTGTATCAGTGTTAAAATTCTTTATTGTGACTATTGTACTGTGGTTACATAGGAGAATGTCATTTTTAGGAAATAACCTATTCAAGGGAAAAACAGTCCTGATGTCTGCAACATACTTGCAAAAAATTTCTTTAAACAGTGATGGGACACCTGGCTAGCTCAGTTGGTTGAGCATGCAACTCTTTTCTTTTTTTTTTTTTTAATTTATTTATTTGATAGAGACACAGTGAGAGATGGAACACAAGCATGGGGAGTGGGAGAGGGAGAAGCAGGCTTCCCACTGAGCAAGGAGCCTGACACAGGGCTCGATCCCAGGACCCTAGGATCATGACCTGAGCTGAAGGCAGACACTTAACGACTGAGCCACCCAGGCATCCCTTGAGCATGCAACTCTTGATCTTGGTGTTCTGAATTCCAGCCTCACATTGGGGTGCAGAGGTTACTTAAAATTAAAATAAAATGAAAGAGTGATGATAACAATAAGTATATAAAAAGTAATACAACAAATATGCCAAAATGTTAACAAATGGTGAATCTAGATAAAAGTACAATGTAGCTAATATTCCAGAACACTGGCAACTTTTCCGTAAGTTTGAATTTTTTTCAAAATAAAAGTTAAAAAAAAATTAAAGGCCAAAAGGGAAAAAAATAAATGAAGCTAAAATGAACCAATATTTCTTGTTACAGATAATGAAACAGGGACAAAATAAGTGAATAGCTCAGGGTTACAGACTTACAGGCAGTCAAGATTGAACTTCTAGGTGTCTCTATGTTGACTAATTGAACATAATAAAAAAAATTAAATTTAAATTTAAAATTTAAAAAAAAAAAAGAAGAACTGGGTGTGCCTGGCAGGCTCAGTTGGTAGAACATGCAACTCTTTAATCTTGGGGTCATGAGTTCAAGCCCGCCTTGGGAGCAAAGTTTACTTAAAAAAGAAAGAAAAAAAAAGATTAGAACTTCTAGTTTAAGTAGCTCATCTTTGAACATTTACCACAAGCTCTCAAGAGAAGGATACATAGGAGAAAAAAGGTAGTATAAACACACATAAAAAAATGAGTAGTTGGTTCGTTTTTGCCTTGACCTTAAGGATGAACCAAAGGCAGACAAATATAATTCCATCCTGCTTCTCCTATGGACAAGAATATGCTTGTTTTCCTAAACTGTGCCTTCTCCAATATCTGTATTTACAAATCCCTTCCTTAAAAAAGAAAGAGAAAAAGAGAGAAAGAGAAAGAAAGAGAGAAAGAAAGAAAGAAGAAATCCTTTCCTCAGGCTGTTCTAAATTTCTGAATACAAAGAAACGTTCACCTGATTAGGGTGCCTGGGTGGCTCAGTCGGTTAAGTTTCTGGCTCTTGATTTCAGCTCAAGTCTTACTGTGGGATGGAACCCTGCACCCAGCCGTACGTACCCCCATCCCCCACCCCGGGGGAGCCTGGAGCCCTCCATAGGGCTCCACCCTCGGCAGGGAGTCTGCTTGGGATTTTCTTCTGCTCCTCGTCCCACCCCCTCCAATTCGGGCTCCCACTCTCACTCTCTCTCACCCTCTCTCTCTCTCTTAAAGAATAGGTAGGTCTTTTTAAAAAGAAAGAAAGAAAAAGAAAAGAAAGAAAGAAAAGAAAGAAAGGAAAGAAAGAAAGAAGAAAAGAAAAGAACAGAAAAGAGAAAAGTGGGGCACCTGGGTGGCTCAGATGGTTAAGCATCTGCCTTTGGCTCAGGTCATGATCCCAGGGTCCGGGGATCGAGCCCCACATCGGGCTCCTTGATCAGCAAGGAGTCTGCTTCTCTGTCTCCCTCTGCCTCTCTCCCTGCTCGTGCTCTCTCTGTATCGCTCTGTATCAAATGATTTAAAAAAAAAAATCTTTAAAGAAAAAAAGCTTCACCTGATTTGAAGGACTCTACCTCACTGGCATTCATTCATTCATTCAACATTTAATGAGCCCCAACCAAATGCTGGGCCCACTCCTCTTTCACCAAAGACACAGTAGTGAAAAGACAAATTCTCTGCCTCATGAAACTCACATTCTATTGGGGAAGGCAATCAATATATAAATAAATAAAAATATAATAAATACATAGTATTACAACAAAACTTTTTCAATGAAGCAAAATAAGGGGCTAGAACAACAGGAAGGATGTTTCTCTCCAAAGAGATAACATTTAAGCAAGGACATGAAGTAAGGGAGTGAGCCATGAGGATGTCTGAAAAACAGGGAACAGCAAAGACCCTAAGAAAGGAGTGCGTCCGAGTGCCTGGGTGGCTCGGTCGGTTAAGCCTCTGACTTCGGCTCAGGTCATGATCCCAGAGTCCTGGGATCAGGCCCCTTATCAGGTTCTCTGCTCCAAGGAACACCTGCTTCTCCCTCTTCCTCTGACTGCTGCTTCCCCTGCTTGTGTGCTCGCGCTGTCAAATAAATAAAATCTTTAAAAATAAAAATTAAAAAAAAAGAAAGGGGTGTGTGTGTAAATCCAGCATATTGACAGATAATCCCAAAACTCACTTTACTGTACGTGGAAAGTTGATCCTTTAGGTTCTGACAATGCAACAGGGTTCCCAGGGCAACTTGCTGGACCAACTGTTGAAATTTCAAATTTCTGGAAACAAAATCTGTCTCACAGTTTACCTGGTGGAAACAAATTGATGTTGTTTATAGGCTGTTTATGGACAGTTTGCAAAAGTGCCATAAAGTTGGAGAGTAAACCAAGGTACTGCAGAACAAGCTGCAGATTCAACAAAACAGAAATAAAAGACCCTAGAATTTTAAGGCTGCAGTTCCTCTCCTAGCTTGAGGCCAGAAACTGAATAAAGTGATTCTTGCTCCACCAATGAGTTGGCAGTGACCTGCACTTTCAAAAGATGGTTCCATAATGTCCCCGAAAGGACTCACTACAAGTTCACCACTTGCCTATGGCTGCAGGCCATGAACACCTAATTCTCCAGGCTCCTCCAACACCAAGCCACTTTTGCTATCAGCATGCTTATCTCCTTTTCTCACTCTAAACTAACCCACACCTGATTCTTCACCAGTTGAGGCCCCTAAACCTCCTCTAAAACAGCTACATGCTATCCATCAACTAATATAATTCCTAGCTTTAAAATCTCTTCCAGGAAACAATCAGTGGCAAGTTATAAGGCCATATGAGACTCACATGTAGAAGCATAGGTTTGTTCCACCATCTCAAAGTAGAGTATTCCTATGAAACCTTTTGTTGGCCGAAATGGCATAAAGCGAAAAATCAATTACCATTCATTTAGATGGATGTGGGTGCACAAAATAAATCGACCTAAAATACAGATGCTCACAAAGTTCAAAGATATGGCAGCTTGATGTTGAGTGTAGTTTGGGCAGGGAGTAGTTTGGGGGCACAACTCTTGCTGCTAGGGTGCCCCTGCCTCTAAAGCAACTCAGGGCAAAACCAACAGGGAATGCTATTTTCACTTTTTGCCTTTTGTTTCATAAAAGTGAAAGTACTCTTTGAATTTCTTTTGGTTAACCAAAAACAAAACAGGTACAAATGTCGGTCTTTTGTAAATATAAAGTGTGTAACTCAAACTTTCGAAAAGTGCGGGATATCTGTAATCTTTTTGACTTCAAGGCCTTTATTCGTCAACATACCTGTGCATTTCTATACTTAAGTGAATTCATAACTGTGGTCTCACCAGTTTAATTTCAACAACCTTTTGTGGTTCTCAAACACCTCTTCTTTCCACCCAAGGGGCAGCTGTTCCTGGTTATCTGGAATTCTGACAACTCACCTCTACTAACACAGTTGTGTTTCCTTCCTGAAGTAGCCCAATCAGACCTTCTTTGGTCTTCCTGCCATGGAGTTTGGCAGCTCTGCTCCAGCCTTCCTTCTGGGCCTGTTTGTGGAGCCAGCTCTCTGCCTACAAATTAAAAATACAGCAGATGACAAAGTCAAAGAATTTAGAACTGAACGGAGCTCTAAAATATGTTCAGGTTCCCTGATTCTTTCTGCTTCTCTTCAGTCCTATAATGGAAACTCAAGCAATCTATCGTTTGCTGGCAGCCTACCACTGAATGCCAAATACCAGGCATTGTGCCTGGTGCTTTGGATAAATTTCATCTTCACAACAACCCCATGAAGCAGAGAGTAGTATTTCTATTATACAGACAAGAACAATTCAACTCTGAAAGAGTAAGGTGTCCTAGATCACAGGGTTAGTGTAAGGGCACCACAGTTTGAGTCCTGATGAGTCTCATTCCCAAAGCCCACACGAGCCCTTTGGGCTCCAAGCAGCAGGAAAACAGCATAGCAGTGTGCTTGGAATAGAGTTTGCTAACCATGGGATGCTGAATTAACGGCTTCCGGAGTCAAAACACGGTCAAAGGGCGAGGTTGTCATTTAAGTCAGAATCCTATCCAGACTTCTGCAGTTATGGGTCCCTGGGCAGCAGGTCTGATTCACTGCTCCCCAGCAGCAACTCCCTGAGAGACTGAGTTCGAGCCCTAGTATCCCGCCCCACTCCCCTCGCCCTCCTCTCCCACACCTGTTTGAGATCCCCGCGACAAGTCTCCAGAGCTTTCTTGCAGTTTACAAAGGAGTAGCCTGTTTTTCGCCGCAGCTTCATGAGAAGCTCCTTGCTGGAGGCCGCAGAAGAGAGCCAGGGCCCAGTGTGAAATTTGTGCCACGGCTGAAGCGACTGAAGCCGAAGGGGTCCCGCCTGCAGAGGTAAGAAGAAAGGGATGAGAAGCAGGAAGCAGCCAGGAACTCCGGGGGGTGGAGAGCACGTCGGTGGGAATGCCACCTTAGGAGGCCACCTTAGGAGACACCTCCTCCGGGAGTGGGGGAAGGCAGCCAACTGGGGACTGGACCCCACAGAAAAAATGAGGTCGGGGGCGTGGGGGGGGGGAGGATGGAGTCGAACGGGGAACGGAAGGAAACACTGCGTTCCGAGCGCTCGGGAGATCTGCAAGGAAGGCGGGACGGCGGGAGGGCCCAGACCCCTCACCGGGCAGCTCCCGGCCCGCGCGACCAGGTAGAGGCTCAACGACCGCAGTAGCGACATCTCTCTGGCCCCAGAGTACCCTGCCGTCGTCCGGCGCACCGGTGAGGCCACTAGCCTACGGCGCGGCGGCAGGGCCAAATCTCTTCAGCGCCAAGCGCCGAGCGAGGACTGCGCCACCTGCTGGCCGGGGTGGGCACACTCGCCGCTTCTACCTTGCTTTTGGAGACTATTTCACAAGGGATTTATCCCCCCTCACCTCCCCACTCCCACCATAGATAAAATAACAGAAACCATGGGACAAAGTTGTCGCAAAATAACAATTCAAGACATGTGGCAACATTTTATGTTTCTTTATTTCCGTTCATCTTTCTTAGTCATCCATTTAGGACTCACGACAAACTTGTGAGGTAGGTGGGTGGGTTCAGAAATTTGGCCAAGGGCACCTGGGGAGGTAAGAGTGGAGTCCTTTCAACAAACCCTGTAAATATTTGTTGAATGAGCAAAGTCTTTATTGGACATCTACTGTATGCTGGGAGCTGTGCTAGACTTCAGGGAATTAGAGAAGAGTAAAACCACAGCCCTACCCTCCAAGATAATCTAATGGTGAGAAAATAGGGAACAGGCAAGTGACCACGTAAGATCACGTAAGTCCCATAAGATGAACAAACAGTGAAAGGGTCTCCAGGGAGAAAGAAATCACACCCAAACAGGAGGCTCTGTAAAAGTTTTTTTCAGGAAAGAGGTGAAGAGTAATAAAGATTTTGACAAGTAGACATAGCCCTTCCAGGCAGAGAATCACCAAAAAGAATGAAGAAAACAAGGAATTTAGGTGTGGAAATAGGGAACAAAGAGTAGACATTTGGAATTTGTCCAGGGGTTGCAATACACATAGGAAACCAGTTGAAAATGAAAAAGAAGAGTAATTTGGGATCACACAGGATGGACTGAGTACCAAGCCAAGGAGCGTACTCTTGCTGTAGGCATCCGAAGCTAATCAGAGCTGATGTGGGAAGATCAAGAGAGTTTGATAAGTGGCTTGAATGGGAGGGAATGGAGGCCAGGAATCCAGAGGAGGTGATATGTGGCCCAAGGAGTAAAAGAGAGCCCCAAGCAGAGGTAGCTCAGTGGGAAGAGAAAAGAGGGGAAGACAAAACACATTAGCAAGGAAGGACCAACAGGGCTTGGAAACCTGAAGAAAACTCAAAGATGAGAAGAACCTAGTACTTAGTGATCCCGGTTCCAGCTCCAAAAAGGATGAAGAAGCCATAGTCCACATGACAGCTTGCTGCCTATGTGCCCAGCTTCAGGGCAGGAAGGATTTGACCCAGTTAGGGCCATGGTCCCACCAGACTCTATCTCCAGAAGCAAGAAGTGGGTGGTCTGAGGTTCATTCCTTCCTAGCCCCCCAGCAAAAGCCTGAATTCTTTGGATGCAGAGATGATCTTCTTTCCCTTTAAAAAAAAAAAATTCCATTCAAATCTGGCAGGGAAAAGAGTCCATTCTGTATTAAAAAAAAAAAAAAATACAACACAGCAGGACTGGAAGGGTTCAGGAACAATCTCTCTGCAACCACTGTTCTCACCACCCATTTGTCTCCCCTATCCCTAAAAATCTTCGTTTCATCCTCTGGGAACAGGAACTGGGAACTTCCTTTGTGCTCTAACCCAGCGCTATCAGGGCTCTAAGATTCCTAGCAAGCAGGCACCTCCCTGCACCAGCCCAAGAGTATCTGGGGGAACAAAGAGGGAAGGAGGAAAGAGAGAGGCAAAGGAAACCCATACTTCTCTTCCTCGTGTTTATGGCTTTGGAGATTCGGCAGTTCTTTTCTTAGGACAAGGGGTTCAGAGGAGCAGAAGGGTGTTGTCAAGCAGGTCTTGGTTCCCTGTGCCTGGCTCTATAGATGTTGACATTCTCATCCTCATCCCGCTGGGCCAGCTCCAGTTGGAAGTGCTGGGGCAGGAGGTGCTGAAAGAAGCTCTCTGTCCCGTGCTCCTCTCTCATCTTGGAGGCCAGATAGATGGTGCCATGGGGCCCGCATAGGTGTTGGAGGGTGCCCAGCAGCAGTGGGAAGGTGGGCTCCAGGTACACGATATCAGCCCCCAGCACCAGGTCATAGTCTCCAGGGAAAACATGCTGGTCAATCCCCCAGGACAAGGCGCGGACCTGGGCCTGACCTCCAGCCGGCACATTGGCCTGGACGTTGGCCTGGATCTGCTCTAGGGCCAGGGGCAGGTCAGTGATGGTAACATTCCCCCCTGAGAGAGAGTAAGGAGGAGAAATGCAAGTCAGACAGACCAACCGAGGGGTCTCGGCTCCTACCCAAAAGGTCCAGAGACCACAGGGCCTAGAGAACAGTGTCTTGCCAGCCCAGAGTGCACACTTGGGCTTTTAGTTACCCTAACCTCCATCTCACCTGCTGCTGTCCTCATTGCTTTATGTTCTACAACATCAACGTTGTCTTTGAGCTGATCTTCAACCGCTCTGTCCAACACACAACCGCTGGGTATCACCAGAAGCCTGGGCAGGACCGAGCTGGAGAAGGGCTATGTATGCATCCAGCCCCTACTGACCCACACCAAACTTCATGGGTCTGGAAAGCTTCCCAGAAGACATGGCCTCAGCAAGCCCCAAAGGACAAGCAGGAGTTAGTTAGGTGGAGCTTTCCAGGCAGAGAACAGAGAGTACAAAGGCCTGGGGGCGAGAGCATGGCAGGTTCAAGGAAGGCTGAACCTTAGGGGATATGGAAGGAAAGAGAGAAGTATCAAGACTGGAGAATAATGATGACATGCTAAGAGACTCAGGTTTGATTCTGAGGGGGGTAGGTTTTATAGGTAGAAGCAGAGGGTGAGGATAATCAGATTAGCACCTCAGAAAGCTTCATTCATGCAAGAAATACATGTACTGAGCCCCTACTAAGTTCTGGCAGCACGGTGGTGAGCAAGACAAAACCTCAGCCTTCCTTCAGTGTTGTTAGAGAGGTAGAGACACACGAGGTACTGCAAAACAGACCCTGATCATGACGACTGTTACAAACACAGGAAAAATTCATCCATTCATTCATATTTATTTTGTGCCTCTATGCCAGGTGTTGAGAATACAGCAGTGAACCAATCAGACAAGAATCCCTCCCCTCAGAGGGATTATCTAGCGGCAAAAAATGGACAACAAACAAAACAAATCAAAGAAAATACACTGCACACCAGATGCTATGGTGAAGCATTAAGCAGAGAAGGGGGATAAGAATTGCTTCAGGGATGGGGCGGGGCATGTAATTTTAAATTGAGTGGCTAGGAAATGGCTCGCTCAACAGATGATGTTTGGGCAAAGACCTGAAGGAAATGATGGAGCAAACCACGTGGACCTCTCAGGCTAAATGTACCAAATAAGGGACTAACACGTGCCGAGACCTTGGGGCAGGAGTGTGTCAGTAAGTCTGAGAAAGAGCAGGAAGGCCAGTGGCTGGAGCAGAGTCTGCTAGAGATGCTCTCTCTCCCTCTCCCTCTGCCCCTCCCCATGCTCTCTTAAATACATAACTAAATAAATAAATATCTTTAAAATAAACACATGAATAAAGGATCACTCTGACTGCTGTGATGAGAAAGGATGGCCGGGGGACAAATTCAGAAGTGAAGAGACCAGTTAGGAGGCAGCTAACCCAGCTGAGAGGTGATGCTCGTTTGAACCAGGGTGGTAGCCACATCTGAGAAATGGTCAGATCCTGAATGATTCTGAAGGTACAGTCAGCAGGATGTGCTGAGAGGCTGGACATGAAATACTAGAGAGAGGGGATGTTTGAGCTGACTGACTAGAAGACCGAACTGCTATTTACTAAAAGGAAGAAGGCTATAGGAGGAGCAGGACTGGAGAGGAAGATCATGAGTTCCCGTCTATGTGTGAGGTGCCCACCAGACAACCACACGAAGATGTCGGGTGGGTAGGATGTTCCACAAACAAATCTGGAGATGGAAATGGGAGTTACAGAGTCATGAGCATAGAAATGGGATTTAAAGCCATGAGGTGATGGGATTGCTTGGGAGTGGGGTGTATAGACAGAAAAGCGAAGGGGTTGGGGCACCGGGGTGGCTCAGTCCGTTAAGCGTCTGCCTTTGGCTCGGGTTGTGATCTCAGGGTCCTGGGATGAGCCCTGCATCGGGGTCCCTGCTTGACGGGAAGCTTACTTCTTCCTCTCCCACTCCCCCTGCTTGTGTTCCCTCTCTCACTGTGTCTCTCTCTGTCAAATAATAAATAAGATCTTTAAAAATTAAAAAAAAAAAAAAAAGAAAAAGGAAAAAAAAAGAAAAGGGAAGGGGTCAAAGGACAACTCCAGGGTAAGTGGGGTGGGCAGAAAGCAGAAGTGCGGTACCCTGGAAATGAAAGGAAGCATTTCAAGGAGGAGGGAGAGTCAAATGCTGCAAAGTCAAGTCAAGTGGGCTCATAACCAACTCCTGTACTTACCAACATGGAGTTGGAAATGAAGCTCACCACCTTTGACTGCTGCAAATAAGGGCAGAAACATGGAATGGATTGAGGGAAAAGTAAGACAGGTACTACAGATGAAGAAGATTAACTCTTTTGAGGAGTTTTGTTATAAAGTAGAACAGAAAAATGGGGTGGTAACTAAAAGAATATGTAGGACCAACAGTTTTTTTTCTAAGAGAAAATATGGCATATTTATAGATGTAATAGGGGTGTGTGGGGGTGTATAGAATGTTCCAGAGAAAAGGAAAAACTGGTAATGGAGGGGGGACTGGGGATGGGGAGGAGGTTTGCTGGAACAATGTCTTTGAGTAGATAGAAAGTTCGGGGTCCTGTTGACAAATGGAGAGCTTGGGAGCACAGTGTGTTTATCGACGGTAACAGGAGAGAGAGCAGCACTTAAAACAGACACAGTTAGGTGAGTAGACATTGTGACAGGAACGTGGAAAATTTTCTATAACAAAATAGAAGCAATCAGAAGAGATGGGCAACAAAGCCATCAGCTAAGGGTGAAGATCGGGAGGAGGCAAGTAGAGGTTTGAAGGGAAAGAAGGTAAAACGAATGTTTGGGAGAACAGAAGAACACGTGCACTGCTAGTAACAGACTAGCTGGGCAGCACTTAAGTTTAGTAATGACAAATTCAAAACAAAACCAGTCAGCACAGTTGTGTATATACTAGGAGGCCTAAGCTAGCCTGGAGATGGGGATACCAAAGAGGCTTTCCCTTGGAAGTGATGTTTGAGCTGAGCACTGAAGGATGCATCTGAATAAACCAGGTGGTTCAAGGATTCCAGGCGTACAGTACAGTCTGTATGAAGGCTCCACGGATGAGAACATCAAGATAGACATGAGGCACTGAGAGAAGGGTAACTGACAGCATGAGGAGCACAAGAAGGGAGGGAGAAGCACAGAAAGAGGCCAGAGAGGGAGGTGGGACCTTGGAAGCCATGCCAAAGGTATTGGTTTGATCTTGAAAGAACAAGAACTCATTGAAAGACGGGAGTGAGAGGTGATTACAGGTGCATCTTGAAAAGATCACTCTGCTGGGTAGAGTGGGCAGAGGTCTGGGTGGAGGCAAGGAGTCAAAGCAGGAAGACGAGTTGGCCTAAATGCAGCAGGGCAGTCAAGTGCCCATGGTGGCATGGACTGGGGAGCCATCAATGTCTATGGGAAAACGTGAGATTTGAGAGATTTTTAGAAGATAAAATCAGTAGGACTTGAGTAATGGCTATGGGGGTGAGAAAAAGGGACATGTCAAAGGTGATACCTAGGTTTCCCATTGGGTAGATGATGCTTTGGTTCACTGAGATGGGGACACCTGAAGGAGAAACAGCCTGGGTACAGGAAGAACACAATCTACTTGCGGCATGCTTACCTTCCCATGGGAAAGCTTGAAGACACTTGCAAAAACCCAGGGAAGAAACAACAGTGGCCTGAACTGGAGATGGTAGGAAGAGGAGCAGACAAGTGAGGAACTATTAAGGACCTATGACCCACAGGTTTGACTGACTGCCGAGATGTGAGCAGGAGAGAGCAAGGGACAAGATGACCCCTAGATTTCTTACTTGGCAGCTGGTCGGGGGCAAAGGAGGAGAACCCAGGCTTGGAGCAAGTGGAAGCAGGTGTTCCCATCCATATTACACGCTCTTCTCCCATTTTAGCATAACTGTATACCTCTCCTCTGCTCTTCCTTCATGGAAAATTGCTTTTAACACTCCCTTGGTTTTGTGAGCCTGCTGTGTTCGCACTGTTCACCTGCTCACTTCACAGTGCTTCTCTTTGAATTCCCAGGGATCAAGGGACACATAGCCAGAGCACGTCCACTGGCTCTGTGCATACATCACCATAATTCCAGTACCATAACATCTGCCCCCACCTTCCCCCACTAGACCATAAGCTCCTCAGGAACAGGAGAGCTGTCTCACTCACTGTTATATCCCAGTACCTGGCATGATAGAAGGCTCCAAACTGATATTGACTGAATGAACACAAGAATGAATGCCTGTCTCTGGGAAGACTTCCCTGAATGTGACCTAGTTGTGTTCCCAAGAACAAAGACATTTGCATTACTAGAGAGATGACATCATAAGTGTTTTAAATGAGTGTTTTGGGTGTGAGGTTTTGCCTGCCCATTAGATTATAAACTGAGGAGCTGTTTCCTTTGTAGTTTTGGATCCTTGGGAAAAAAAAAGTGAAGCAAAATTTTCCTTACCTTTTCCTTCCCGAAGTCTGCGGTGCCTAATTCCTACCCCCCACTTCCCCCACAAAAAACACCCTAACCCTCAAGAATTCACGCTTATTTCTCCCAAGCAGTCAAAACTCTAAAAAACCTAATATCTATTCATACTAGAATTATAAAGCCCTCCTCGGGTTTAATACAAGCAGATTGCTCCCCCTACAGAATGCCCCCAAAGATGCATTTTGACAAAATACCATGTCAAAGCAAAGGCGGTTTTAAGTGACGGTATTATTCATGAAATCACAAAGAACAAAAAGGTAGAAAAAACTCCTACTCCTTCTAAGGCCTGCCCGGTTTTTATTACCTGCCCCCAAATCAACCACCCTGGGTGTTTTCTCTGGCACACAGAAAGAGATGCGCGCGCGCGCGCGCGCGCACACACACACACACACACACACCGTTTGTTAAAAAGAGACCGGTCGGGTCGCAAATCACTCCCCTCCGAAGAATCCAGGGAGTGACAAATTTCTCCACCACCCAGTCCCCACCCCCACTCACTCCTATCACAAAGCTCACGCACCCTGCAGCGCGGCCAAGATTCCCACGATGCCCGTCCCTGCGCCTAGTTCGATCACTTTCTTGCCTCGGAAATCCACATTTTGACTTTCAAAATAGTTGCACAGGCTCAGAGCCTACGGGGGGAAAGGGGGAGAGAGAAAGAAAAAGACTGTCGCGTGGATGGTTCCATATGGCAGAGGGAGAGTCTAGGGTCCGGACCTCCCGGGGGCCCTTGCCCAGAGCCGCCCACTCCTCACCGCGTCCCACACGCGCGCCGCCACCCCGAGGCGGGACCCGAAGTTCTGTGTGATGCTCAGCACGTGCCCACAGAAATAGAACCGGCTCTTCTCCGAGTACGAGTCCGCGAAAAGCCCGACTTCCCGCGGGAACACGTATTCGGACTCTGATTCACGATCTGGGCAGGGGTCGGCCATCCGGATGAGAGCGCACACGGAACCCCCGGCCAGCGCTGGTATCCCGGATCTGGGACCGGAGGAGGGTGAGGGGCCGCGGGTCGCCTGGGCTTCTCCGTGGCACCGAGCCCCGCCTCCCCGAGTTTGCCCTCCTCCCTCCAGTTTGACTTCCTGGAGATGGGATGAGAAGCTGCCCCTCCCGCTCGGGTCCCCAGCGCACACCCGACGGGGCTCACATCGGACCTCGCGGGGCAGACCGGAAAGACACGTCTGAGACGCGGGGAGAGGGGAGAGGAGTGAGGATTTTACTGTAGGAAGGGGGAGTCCTGGGACTCCTCTCACCTGCGGGATGCACAGGTGGCTGCAACTAGGAAAGTAACCCAGACCAAGCAGAAGCGGGCTAACGAAAGGGGTAGGGTGCCAGGACTGGCTTTGCCATTCCAGCTGGAGACCCACGCCGCGAACGCCCCCCCAGCTCCGGCCGCTGCCCACCCTCGCCGCGCAGGTCCGCGGAGTATTCTGTTGGGTCTTTAAGAGGCGGGGTTGACTCGCAACGTGCCTGATTGCGTCATTATCCTGCGCCTCGAGCCTTGGTCTCCACGTGTGGTCAGTGGAGAAACCCCGGACTGGGGATCATGGCGGGAGCTGAGAGTGGGGATGCGGCTGGAGCGGAGGCCCCGCAGCCCCAGAAGCGCTACTATCGGCAACGTGCTCACTCCAACCCCATGGCTGACCACACGCTGCGTTAGTGAGTGAGCAGGGCAGGGGGGCGGGAGCAGGGGGAGGCAAAGGAGGGCGGAATGTTTGCAGCATCCCGCAGCAATTCGGAAGGGCTGTTCCGGGACGGTCGGCAGGGTCACAGAGTGACCGGGAGGCTCGGCTGGGTGACGTCAGCTTTAGAGGTGGGTCGGGGAGATTTAGGAGAGGGCGGAGTTGGAGGGCTGGGAGGGGGCGTGGCGTTCTGCCCCAAGTCTCAGTTGTGTAAGTCTGGAAAGAGAGTAAGTTAGACTGGAGTGTTGCAGGCGGAACGTCGTTTCCACCTTTCGGTTTCGATTATCGGATTTAATAAAAAGACAAACATAAACACACATCCCACCCACACCTTAATCCATGCTCTTCCCACAGAGCACACAAACAGAGTAAGTAAGGTCCCAGTTCTTTAGGCAGCCAATCTCTGGGGGAAGGGAACTTGTGACCCAGGAAGGAGAGCTGCCTGACCAGAGTCACATCAACTCCTAGAAGTGGAGATGGGCAGGTCAGCAATCATTAGCCTCATGATGGGCCTATGATTCACACTGGGGTTTAAGGGTGGTTTCCATTGTGTCTGCTAGAGACCACAGAGCCCACTGTTACAGAATTTTTGAGAATAGCTCTTCCCATTTACCTCCCACCCTTATCCATCTGCCCACACATATGTAGTACCACTTCCACAATGGCTTGACCAACCTTCTCATGTCCCTCTTGTCTTCTCTCCAATAGCCCTGTGAAGCCTGAAGAGATGGACTGGTCCGAGCTATACCCAGAGTTCTTCACTCCACTGACTCAAAATAAGAGCCACGATGACCCAAAGGATAAGAAAGAAAAGAGAGCTCAGGCCCAAGTGGAGTTTGCAGACATAGGCTGTGGCTATGGTGGCCTGTTAGGTAACACTCTGGCCTTTTCTCTAGGGCACGGAGAGGCAATGTCTAGGTTCTGCTACCTCAGCAGGTTTGTTGGGGGCCACAGTTGGCCTTTCCCCTTCGGACCAGACACCAGTGCTGTGACATCAGTGTGGAGAAACTCTGCTTTCCCCGTACTCTGGGTCTGTGGCCTTTGTCCTGGAGAAGGGAGGGTGTTGACTCAAATGCCTCTTAGAACTTGGGTTGTCCTGTCTGGCCCCACCCCTGGCCTCAGTCCCTCCTTGAGCCATTTCACCTGCAAGGTGCCGGGTCAGTGAGCTGGTCAGCACAAGCGTCAGAGATTAGTCACTGTAGCCAGTGATCCTGAACTGTCTTTCTGAGGGATTCCACCACTCTCTCTCTCCTCCCCCCTCCTTCACCAAAACTCATTGTTTCTGCTCTACTCTCGTGTTTTCAAGTTCCTCCTGTATTGTCTGTATTGTCCCAGCCCTGCATGCCAGGCCACTTCTCTATTTTTAGATCTTCCCATAGAGGTAACAGTATGACAGAGAGAGGAAAAACATGGTACTTGGGGGCAGAAGAACTCGGTTCAAGTTCAAGTTCTGCCTCTTCTTAGTTCTGTGACCTTGGGCATTTCTGACCTCAGTATCCTCATCTTCTCAATTTACCACAGAGTGTTAGGAGGATTAACTGAGACAATATGTGAAAACACTGAAAACTCGGAAGTACTTGCAAATATACATGTGTTCCCAGGCCCTCCCACTTCCAGTCTGCGTAATAGTCTTTGGATCTAAGCCTAACCCTAACCTTAACCCTCTTCTCCAGCATAGAACCAGCCATGTACGTATCTCTCCAACCACACTTGCCATTCGTGATTTTGGCAGTTGCAGATTGGCAGTTCCTTTCTTTTCTTGACCCCTTTGTACTTCCTGTAAGTATGAGGTTGACGATTCCATTCCTATTTCTGTGTCCAGTGGAACTGTCACCGTTGTTCCCGGACACACTGATTCTGGGTCTGGAGATCCGGGTGAAAGTCTCAGACTATGTACAAGACCGGATTCGGGCCCTTCGAGCAGCTCCTGGAGGTGGCTTCCAGAACATCGCCTGTCTCCGTAGCAATGCCATGAAACACCTTCCTAACTTCTTCCGCAAGGGCCAGGTGGGGAGGGGCTCTGGTGGGTAAGGCTGGTAGGCAGGTATGGCACTGAAGCCAGGCTCTCAACCCTGTCAATGCCTGTCTGTCTCACAGCTGACAAAGATGTTCTTCCTCTTCCCTGACCCACATTTCAAGCGAACGAAGCACAAGTGGCGAATCATCAGTCCCACGCTGCTGGCAGAATATGCCTACGTGCTTAGAGTCGGGGTGAGTTGGGAGTGGGAGGGAAGGAGGGGTCAGTGGCCTATTCAGAGACCTTCCACTAAGAAATCCACTTAATTAATAAATTAAGCATTTAGGACTCATGCCACCACTCCCATCATCACCCTGCTCAGCTGCATGCAGTCCCCCCATCTCAGGTGATTTTTGCCTCTGCAGGGGCTCGTATACACCATAACTGATGTGCTGGAGCTACATGACTGGATGTGCGCCCACTTTGAAAGGCACCCCCTTTTTGAACGTGTGCCCCTGGAGGAACTGGTAGGTTGGGGTCCTGAGGGGAGTTGTGATGATGCAGGCCTTTTCCAGAGTGGTTCTGTATTCTTTGAGCCCAGCTCAGTGCCAGGAGGATGGGATGAGAGTCTCAGGGCCAGGGACCGTCTGAAAGGTGGGCAAGGACTTATGGAATCCTTCTTTTTCCCAGAGTGAAGACCCCATTGTGGGACATCTGGGCACCTCAACTGAGGAGGGAAAGAAAGTCTTACGCAACGGAGGCAAGAATTTCCCAGCCATCTTCCGAAGAATACAGGATCCCACCCTCCAGCCAGTGACCCCCAGTCCCACCCCTCTTGGCCACTGACAGCCTACCTTGCGTTAGCTTGACCACAGGACCTTCCTAGCTGAGACTGCCAGGACCAAGAGGGGACAGTTTTTCAAAGAAGTTGGGAGAACTTCCCAAGCCAGAAGCCTGAGATTCACAACTGACCTCTCATCTTCTTGCCTGTCTACCACCAACAGAAAGCAAAAGAAGCTAACTGGGAAGGTCAAAAGACCTTGGACCAGAAGGGATGTTTGGAAGGGTGTGGGGTCTTGTTCTTCCTTAGCACTCCCTTCTTCTGGGATCTCTCCTTCTCAGCGAAAGTGAGGAATGGTGTTCTCCACTATCCATCTAAACAGCTTGCTAGACTCAAATTGCCTGTCCACTTGTGTTTACTTTGCAGTCCCGGGGATAACGTGTGTGCGTGTGCCCCTGCCCATGCTGCTATTTCTCAGGAAAGGCTAGAGCATGTATCACGTGCCTTCTCCCTTCCCCACCCCCCAATCCTCTCCCTGCCTGAAACTTGACCTGAGGAATCTGCTGTCTTCATTGTTGCTGTCTCTGGAGAGTCCTGGGTCTGGGTGGTGGAGACCCTCTCCTTTTTCATGTTGACCTTCGAGTCCAGAACTTCAGAGCTAACTGACTGGCACAGAGCCCAGTGGCAGCAGGGTGGAGGAATGAGGAGCAGAGAACTAAACTGTGCAGGATTCTGAGGCTAAAAGCAAAAATGGACTGCTGACTAGAAATCCCCCCTCCCCTCAAAGAGGACTGAGTCAGCTGGAGATTCAGAGCACTCATGTAGCCCTTATTCCATCCAGGAGCCCAGAGAAATCTCTCAACTTTTCTAATTTGTAAAAGGTTCCTTTGTTTCTGCTCCTGAAGCCCTAGGTTCCCATGGCTGAAAAGACAGGGTTTGTTGACCTAAAAGACCAACCCCTTCCCAAGGAGCAAAGATGAAGGCTCCTGGAGCCATTTTAACCCATTAACCTACCCATCTGCTCAGTGTCAGGTAAAGGAGGTGGGAAAGCTGTGGGAGTGCCAGAAAGTTCTGCTTAGCTACGGAGAAGGCACAGCCCCACATGCCAAGAATATGGAGACGTATACAGCTGTGCCTCTTCCCTTCCCGAAGGCTGAAGGATGGGGAATTCCTGACAATGGTTCCAAGAGGGCCTGGCTCCCTGGGGAAGTGAGAATACTAGAGACTGACTCTGTACCTCAGTATCCTAAACCTCACCAAAGAGCCTTTACCAGGAAGGTATCTTTAGGCAACTGGACCAGGGCACCAGCCCAGAAAGGGGGAACCAAGGCAGACCTCCCTTCCCAAGAGGGTCGTAGCAACAAGAGACCAAGAGAGCTGCAAGGTAACCCCAGCCCCGCCTACTGTGCCTGGGTGCTAATCTTCAGCTCAGCCACTTAGGAGGGGATTGGCTGAGGAGCTTGAAGAGGGGGCGTTGCCACTATCTCACCCAAAGGTTAAATAGGGGCTCAGAAAAGCAATCAAGATGCCTGGGAGAAGCCCTCTCCTTCGTGGGTTCCCTGAACCAGACCATGACCCAGACCCTCAAGCTGGCCTCCAGAGTGTTCCAGCGCGTCCACTGTGCTCCCAAGCTGGGCAGCTCACTGGGTTCCAGAGGCTCCGACTCAGCGCCCCGGAGCTTGGCGGACATTCCAGGCCCCTCCATGCCAGTCTTCCTTGCTGAACTCTTCTGCAAGGGGGGTCTGTCTCGCCTACACGAGCTGCAGGTAGAGGTAGACGTTCATGGGAATGGAATGCTGGGGAAACGGGCTTTGACAACACCAGAAAAGACAGACTAGTGCACAAAGTAGGAGGAGGGCCAGTGACAACAGATGCCCATGAATTAGAAAAGTTGGGACCGCGGGCGGTGGTTGGACCTGCGCGGAGTCCATCCCCACACCCAGCAGAGGAGTGCGCTCAAAAAGCGCCTTCTCTCAGTACTGAAGTGGGGGCCAGGTAGGTCTAGAACAAGTGCGGGGGAGGTGGAAATGCACAGTACCTTACCCGGGCGTCGGACTTAAAGCTACAGGCGCTCCTCTTCGGATACTGGGGGTTTGTTCTGAGATAGTCCACGTGAGGAGCCTTCAAGGATTTCTTCGCCTCGGCTCAGCCCGGGTGACCTAAGAGAGGTCCTGAATATCTGCTTTGTGCAGAGTCCCTCCGTTTTGCCCATCACACTCAAACTTCCTAGGGATGGGAAGTGGGGGAAAGAAAAGGAGTAAGGGTTTGCAGCATCCCGGCTATATATTAGCTGGGAGCCGGTGAAGAAACAAGCTCCCTCTTGCAAAACCCAGCCAACACCCTTGACGTTGACATGGACCAAGCTGGAGGGCCCCGGCTGGGGTCTCCAGTGTCCTCCATGCCCGTTCTCCCAGGTGCAGGGCGTTTCGCGCTTCGGGCCGGTGTGGTTGGCCAGCTTCGGGACGGTGCGCACTGTGTACGTGGCGGCCCCTGCACTCATCGAGCAGCTCTTGCGACAGGAGGGGCCCCGGCCAGAGCGCTGCAGCTTCTCACCCTGGGCAGAGCACCGTCGCCGCCAGCAGCGGGGTTGCGGGCTGCTCACTGCGTGAGTCTTCCCTGGCCCCAAAGCCCCATCGCTGGGCTGCTGTGTCCCTCTCCTGTAGCTGGTCTGGAAACAGTCTGTCTCGGGGTGTGGAAGGAGGCTGGCCTTTCTCCCCCAACCGTCTGGCACATTGTGCTTCCCACCCCAGCCTATTTCGCTCAGGCTCAGGTAGAACCCCGCCTTGGTCCCCCACCCATCTCCTTGTCTTTGGAGTCCTGAATCCTGGAAATCTGTTGAAGGGGCGAAGGTACCAGGACCTAGATGGAATGCAAGATTCCGTGACTCAAGTTACCCAGGAACGCAGCCCTCCCTGCCCCCTGGCCAGGAAATGAGTAACGAGGAAAGGGGACAGAAAGCAGGCGCAGGCAGGAGCAGGGTTTTGTACCCCAAGGGAGCAGCTGCAATCCTTTTCCTGGCCACCCCAGCCGAATACGCTCCATCTTCACTGCAGCCAGCCCGGTCGGCCGCCTCCACACACCCCCATCCGCCCTGATGCGCCCCCTCTCTGCACACCCGCAGGGAAGGCGAAGAATGGCAGAAGCTCCGTAGCCTCTTGGCCCCGCTGCTCCTCCGGCCTCAGGCGGCTTCCCGATATGCCGGGACCCTGGACGACGTGGTCCATGACCTTGTGCGGCGACTGCGGCACCAACGGGGACGCGGTGCTGGGCCACCCACCCTGGTTCGGGACGTGGCTGGAGAGTTTTACAAGTTTGGACTAGAAGGTGAGTCCCAAGATAGGGGCAAGCGTGGGAGGCTCCCGCCTGGTCTCCGGGTGCCCTGACAGCGCCCCCTCCCGCCCAGGCATAGCGGCGGTGCTCCTGGGTTCCCGCCTGGGCTGCCTGGAGGCCGAAGTGCCTCCGGACACAGAGACCTTCATCCGCGCGGTGGGATCGGTGTTTGTGTCCACGCTACTGACCATGGCGATGCCCAGCTGGCTTCACCGCCTCGTCCCCGGACCCTGGGACCGCCTCTGCCGAGACTGGGACCAGATGTTTGCATTTGGTAAGGCCCGGAAATGAAATGGGGATAGGGGAACATAAAGCTGTTTATGGATGGTGAGGCATCCCTGTACCTTCTCCCCCACACAGCCCAGCAGCACGTGGCGAGGCGGGAGGCTGAGGTAGCCTTGAGGAGCAAGGGAAAGCCTGAGGAGGACTTGGGATCTGGGACACACCTGACCTACTTCCTGTTCCGGGAAGAGTTGCCTGCTCCGTCCATCCTGGGCAATGTGACGGAGCTGTTACTGGCTGGAGTGGACACAGTGAGGTTCTTCTCCATGTTGGGAGCCCCACTTCCAGAGCTTAGCCTCTCCAGTTTCAGGGGCCACTTTGCTGCTGCAGGGGATCCACTGTGACCCTTTCGGCCAGCTTGGCTTAACACTTGCTGAACTCCAGACTGCTTCATATTCTGCCCCCTTTACTGGGTGTCCACTCTCAACACCTCTGAGACTCTCAACTTTCCTCCCAGGTATCCAACACACTCTCCTGGGCTCTGTATGAACTCTCCCGGCACCCCGAAGTCCAGACAGCTCTCCATTCTGAGATCACAGCGGCCCTGGGCCCTGGCTCCAATTCCCACCCCTCAGCTACTGCTCTATCCCAGCTGCCCCTGCTGAAGGCAGTAGTCAAGGAAGTGCTAAGGTGAGGGGTCAGGAGAGGAGAAGCTAAAGAAAATGTTGGGAAGGGCTGGGGAAGGAGATGATGAATGGGAGTGGGGAGGAAGTACAGAGGAAAATGCATACTCCTGACCAAGAATGGCTTTGGACATAGAGGGCTTGGGGTCAAGAGGAAGGCTACAGCCCCCAGCCTCACCTTGCTATCTGGTTCTGCAATCCAGACTGTACCCTGTGGTACCTGGAAATTCCCGTGTCCCAGACAAAGACATTCGTGTGGGTGACTATATTATCCCCAGAAACGTGAGTAGAGCCTGTGGGCCCCTTTTGTTAAGCCATCCCTCACAATCTTGGGCCCCATCTTGTTTTCAAACACTCCATATAAGCCCTTCACCTTCCCTTTGGCCTGAATGCCTCTCTCTGAAATGTAATGGGGCAGTGGAGCAATCATTCCAAAAGTAGCCCCAGAAAACTTACCCCATCACCAACCAGCGCCTGCCTTTTCTCCAATCCATATATCCTCTTTTCCATGTCCCTCCCTGCTTCCGTGGGCCCAAACTGATAAGTTTATGTTCCTTCCCCATCAGACGCTGGTCACATTGTGTCATTATGCCACTTCAAGGGACCCTACCCAGTTTCCAGAACCAAATTCTTTTCGTCCAGCTCGATGGCTGGGGGAAGGTCCAGCCCCCCACCCATTTGCATCTCTTCCCTTTGGCTTCGGCAAGCGCAGCTGCATGGGGAGACGCCTGGCAGAGCTGGAGCTGCAGATGGCTTTGTCTCAGGTGAGTGATCTGGACATACCTTCCCCAGACATGAGAGACCCTGACCCTCTAAAGCTATGAGGTCTTCTGACAAGCATAGCAAAATGTATGACTTGGTAAACCTAATCCTCTGAAATTTAGCAATCCTGTTTTAAGTCTAGAGTGAGCAAGGATATTTGGACTATTTTTTGCCCTGCCATAATCCCTTAAGAAATTCCCTACTGACCACAGGTGTCATTTTAGAATTGACCAACCTAACACTAATAATACCCTTTACCAATCAAACCCACCATTATACACCCCTCCCAAAGTGAGAGCCTTCTTCTTCCCTTTCCAGATCTTGACCCACTTTGAGGTGAAGCCTGAGCCAGGTGCTGCCCCAATCCGACCCATGACCCGGACTGTCCTGGTACCTGAAAGGAGCATCAACCTACAGTTTGTAGACAGATAGTCCTGTGGAAGGAGCACTGGGCCTTCTGAGGGCATCATCACCCTTTCTCTCATTGTAGGGATTTTTTAGCCACAAGACCAAGAGATATGGATTCCCCCTGAGACCTGTCTATTTGACTAGACTGGTTGGAAGGACCCTATCAAACTGCTTGAGGCAGCCCTGACCAAGGTGTGAAATATGCCTTGGCCTGACCCTTTGGGTCCTGAGAAAACCAGGGTCCCTCTGCTTACTCAGCTTTCCTCCTGGCCTCAATCATATGCATCCTTCAAGGGCCAGTTCATATCTGAACTCATAGTGTTGGGTGGCCGGAGGAGGGATTCAACCACTGCCTTTTTGGGCTTCCACGGTGTTCAGGAGCTGCTGGGTAAGCACTTACCACCACATGGGCTCAGTTATGCATCTGTTCTGCACCTGGTTGGTCTTTTCTTCTTGCATGTGAGCTCTTGAAGAATGAGACCTTATTCAGCCTTTATATCCCCTGATTGGGTGGTGCCATACAGGCTCTCAGACTGAATCTGGACCATGTGGCAGAAGGGATAAGCCGCTTACCAGGAACTGTCTACTCTCCTTTTTCCTCATCTTGTCTCTAGCAAGGTGAGTCAGCCCTCACCTGATTTATGATGTTTTAAAACTCTCCTTGACTCTCTGGTCACCATTAGAGGTTGGCTTGTCCCATCACTTAGTTCCTGGGCAGAGACGTCTTTGGGCCTATACCTGCCTAAGCCTTCCTTTTATATATTGGTATTTTTTAATATTCATAGTTTTGAAATAAAAGAATCAAATGTTCCATCCTTGGTTTTTACTTACTTCTCTTCCATTTCTACTTCCTACAAGTCCAGGAAGCAAGAACCTCACCCAAATCCCCTGCTTTGATTTCTCTCCTCCTGGGAGTGACCTCCATAACAATGGGAGGTCTAGACACCTGGGGGAGTGGTTTGCCTCACAAACCCAACACGTTTCTGTCTGTACTGGGAAGAGCCAGAGTCTGGCTCCCTGTAAGAGATTAAGGGGGTGGTGGTGAAAAGTAATGCCAAGGGTTAGCCTGTAGAAATGGGTTGGGGAGCTAGGGATTTGCAGAGACGGCCAGAGGCAACTGACTCTGGTGGAAGTACTTCTGGAACCTGGACTGCTAGGACCAAAGGGTATCTGCCCTCTCTGGAAAAGTTGCTCTGAGGTAATTTCCTTCAGAGAAAGACAGGGATACATGCACAGAAGTGAAGTTAGACAGACAGGATGAAAGCTGAGTGTGGAGGCATCCAGAAGCCCTGGGGCACTGAGGCAGAAGCAGGTAGGGCAGAAGGATCCTCTGTTTCCCTGAGTCAGCATTCTCTGCCCCCTCCCCCCCAGAGGCTGGACACAGTTCTCCCCTTGTAATGTATACAGATTAACTCATCTTCCATACAAATAAATCTCTCAGCACACTCCCTGCCGCCCCTCTCTAGCCTAGATTACCCTCCCCATGTCAGGACTTGCCCCCCTGCCTCCTGCTCCTCTCCATTCCAATTAGCTGGATGGAGATGGAGACACTTCCTCCTCGTCCTTCTCTACCAGCCCGGCCCCCTGCCCTAGACAGGGCTCCCTGACTACAGACACTGTTTGCCACTGGGCCTTCTGAGGGCATCTATCTTTGTTAGATCTACAGAGGGGCACAGTTTACCTGAGGCCTTATGCAGAGACCAAGGTTTTTGTGCCTTCACTGCCTGACCTCTCGACTCTTCTACTGTATTCTCTGTCCACCCCCTCTCCCCTATGACTAAGCTTAACTTGAACCTGAGTGCCCTGACTTTTAGTAGATCTGAACTTTGAGGGAGAATAAGCCCAATTTCCTCTCACACTCTTTCCCCCTGGAATCAGTGACGAGAATTCTGTACACCCACATTCCTCATTGGGCAAGTATGACTGATTTACTTGAGGAGGATAGCAGTTCCCATCACCCCTTCATGACAAGAATCTCTTTAGGTTGGAAAAAGGGAAGGAGAAGGGACCATACTGATTGCTGGTCCCAACCCCCATACCAAGCAAGACCTCCAATGGTACTGGAAGGGAGGGAAACATCCTATCTCACTTGGCCCAGTTTTAGGACACAGAGTGGAATTGGAGAGGGTGTATTTGTGTTTGTGTGTTCTTCAGTACATCTAAGCTTCCATGGAGGGCCATCATGAGGGACAGTCGGGGCCTGGCACAAGAAACCCCACCTGGGGCATACCTACCTGTCATATTTGCCAGGATAGGTACTAGTAGTCACTCTGATTTGCCCTCTCCTTTCTGACCTCCACCAGCTATTTTGTGACCAGCAAATCAGGAAAGTCTGGCACTTCTGTTTTCCCAGGTGGAGAATATGGAGGATTGTCTCTCTACAGAAATTAATATCCCACTGGAAAAAAAATGGGGCACTTGGCCTCTGTCCCCTCTTTCTGATCTCCTCAGAGGTTAGAAGTAATACACCTCAATACTTCCAGGTGACTCAAACCTGAGTCTAGTTTCAATGAGAACATTCCCAGGTAAGTCTGGGTGCCAGCACCATGGACAGCAGCCAAGACCCTTTTAGAGAAGGATGGGGAAGACCATTTCCAAGGCAAGGATGTGTGACCTTTAGTAGAGAAGCATTTCCCCCAAAACATCCCCAGGGAGGAGGCAGAACAGAACCTTCCTGAGAAAAGGACCAATAATAGGAAAGGCGTCTGGATCTGACTTAACAATGTATGAAGTAATTATTTTAATTGCTGATGAATAGTTCACTTAAAAGACACCATAATTCATATAATACACAGCCCCAAGGCCTCAGGAGAAAGGAAGCAGGCCTCAGGCTGACCCACATTTTAACCAGTCCTTCCCAAACCCTTTCTCTATAACAACAGCCCTCTACACTGCTGCCTCCAGGCACAACACCTTCCAGCAAATACCAATAGCTGGGGCACATGGTTAGACCTGTGACCCTGAACTGCCATAGAAGAAGCTTAAGCCAAGGTTGGAGATTCATAACATTGGGACATTCTGTCTCACTCCAAATAAGTCCAGATTCATTTCACACCACTTCCCTGGGTGGAACACATTATCTTGGAGGGACTGATAGAACCCACAAGATCCCCAGAGCAGGAAGGATATCTCCATCCTTCCTCAGCTCCCAGTGTTTAGGGTGTTGCGGGAGCTCTTATTTTTTTTTTTTTGCAAATAACCGCCATCCTTCATATTTGCAGTTTCTATTTCCCCCCATATTTCCATTTGTATTATGACACTCAACACAAATTTCCAAGGCTCTGTGAAACTCCAGATGAAAAATACATTCTGGAATTTGTTAACCAGGTACGATTTGAAACAAATAGACCACCAACTAGTCTAGACATTTTTTTACGCCATCACTAATTTTCTTTGCAATGGCTTTCAACCTGTCCCTCATTTATCCTCATTCCAACCCTATGAGGTAGACAGGAAAACCACGGCGGAGAGATTTTTTTTTTTCCCTAAATCATACAACTTGCAGGTGGCAGGTCCACCCCTTAGACACCTCTGAGCACTGCCACCTAGCAGCCACTGTGAATTATTCGCCAGCAAGTGGGAGTTACACCTCCAACTCAGAACCCACTGCTGCCTTAGGATTTGCAACCTCTGCAGAGAAACCTCCCCACACCTCCCAACCCTCCAGAAAAGCCCCAGATGAGAAAGGAGTCTCCACGTGCATATAAATGATTCTTTATGCCCTCCCCCCATGCAATGGGGGGGTGGAGCAGGGCGAGGTTCCCCCCCCCCCGCCCTCATGCAGGGAACGGGAGGTCAATGTATACTAGTCTTATTGCCAGCTGCCCTGTGGCCATAGGGTGGGGAATAGGGGGTCTACAACCCCTTTCTTCTGGCATTGGTCCCCCTTCACCAAGTCACCATGGTGGAGCTGGGGGGCTGGAGGCCCTAGGAGCTGAGGTAAGGACGGTTCTCTAGGGAAGAAAAGATGCTCTCCCCACCTGCCCACTGGCTGCCCCAGGATGAGTGTGAGGAGCTGTCGGTGGGGGCTGGAATGTCATCCAGGTGTCTCTACCCAGTGGGTAGCAGAGGCCAGACAATGTCTCCAGCTTGAGGTTGCCCCCAGAGATCCTCAGTGGTGGGGGCAGTGTGCCCCAAACACCTTGTCCAGGAGGTACCTCCAGCAGCCATGACAGCTCATCTCTGGCCAATGCATCGACTCAAGATCCCTGCTCCTGGAGTTCAGTTTCAGACCGTGGTGACTCTCATGACAACCTCTCGGCCAGAATGGGAACTGGAACGGGCATCTGGTGGCCGTAGCTGTCCAAGGAGGTGCAGGATTGTGTAACCACAGCGCTGAGGCAAGAGCGTCCGCATGCGCTGGGCAGCCGGGGGGCGGCTGGTGGCCCCAGAGGGGGGGCCCGTCCGTGAGGTCCTGGGGCCCGGCTTCCCTGCCGTCCCTCCCCCTGCATCTCCTCCTATGTCCTTGGTCTTGTCGTAATTCAGGACCTTCCACTGCTGGTTCACTGCCTGCCAGCGCTTGAAGATGCGGTAGACAGAGGAGCCTTCGTGGACGATGAGGCCTGAGCAAAAGGGATAAGAAATCCAGGGTCACCTGCTGCCCACACCTAGGCCAGAGGTACTGAAGGAAGTATTTCTCCAGAGTGAGGAGATGGGGTGTGTAAAAGGCCTGAAAAAGCAGGGAAGGGAGGGGCACCAAGATAGCCTTCAAGGCTCCCAATGGTAGAAAATGTGGCTGTGGAGCTGAAGGAATGGGCAGGGAAAGTCAAGTATGTGAGTTGAAGGAAAACACTGAGCAGGTAAGGGGGAGAGAGGTGCCCTCACCTATGCAGACGACATCCATGAAGCCATACATGCCGTAGCAGATCTGAAAGAGCAGATCCTGCCGTTGCCACTTGGCTGAAGGGCTGAGTGAGGACCAGATGAGCCAGGAGATGCTGGCAACGAGGAAGAGAGAGCCCAGAACTATGGCTGCAATCTGGACCTTCTCGATGACCGTCAGGGAGATGGCCTGCCACTGTGTGGGAGAAAGGGCTCCAAAAAGTCACAGAAAGAGAAGGAGGGCCAGGTGATGAGTGGCCCTAAAGAGGAAGATGCTGCAGAGTCTTCCTGACACCCCTTCAGGCAGGATTAGCAATCTGTCTCCTCTGACCTGATCAGACCTAGTACGGAGCACTTTTCCCTTTGTTTGAGACCATTTCCCATCTTATTTTATAAAGGCAGGATCAGGCAAGTGCTCTGAACCCAGACCATCTAGGTCTGAATTCCAAATCCTAACTCTATCACTTACTGGCTGAGTAACTTTGGGCAAGCTTTTAAATCTCTTTGAGCATCGATGTCCTCATCTTTAAAATGGAGATATAATGGCACATAACTAACAGGATTATTATGAAGATAATACTATACACCAAGAGTGTAACACATAGAAAACATTACAGGTTTGCTATCATCATCACCATCTTCTGCTGCTGCTTTTTTTTTTTTTTCTGTCTCAGTGCCTAGAACAGTGCCTGGAATACAGGTGGCGCCCAATAAATGTGAATAAATGAAGGAAGGGAGGATTTTCAGGCAGACAGGAGATTGTGGTAAGGGTGGGTAGGGGTAACTGAGGAATGAAACTGATAAACAGGCTCCCTGGAGGGTCCCTGATTCTGACTACTGAAAGGCCCTTGCCCCCATCTGAAAGTTCTCTCCCTGCACCTCACCTGCAGCGGGTTCTTGGTGCTGATCGCCAGGACCTGGTACTTGAAGTAGCAGAGCTCACAGCTCCAGGAGCCCCTCTCACTGATCCAGCGGATGAGGCAGGGCTGGTGTGTGCAGCGCACTGAGCCGTCGCAGCGGCAGGGGCTCAGGAGCTCCCCCTGGAGGAAGAGTGAGGAGGGTCCTCGTCAGCTGTCAACACCCCACTCCCGTCCACTCCAAGAGAGGGAAACCTCTCCAGGTCAATCATTCTCCAACGTTTAAAAAAAACTCAAGCCTTTCACCCAAAACAGGGCAAGAGGCTAAGACCACAGCAAAAAAGAAACAACTCAGAGTTCAAGGTAAACTTCCCTGACCAAACAGACGAAGGATAAAAAGAAATGGGTGGGGGAGTGACTGGGTCTCCTCCTCTCCTCAAATTTGGGGAGGGTGCTCTTTAAGGCTTCCCAAATGGAAAGCTACTCCTTAGGATCTGAATGGACGGGAGGGTCAGAGCTTCTGAGCCATGCCTTCCTCCTTCCCATCGCTGTAAAGTATTTCACACATGTGGTGCAGTCTGGGATGGGTTATTGTCCTCAGTTTCCAAGTATCAAAAAGGGGGGAGGGGGGTTCCGGGTGTGGGAACGGAGGGTTTCCCCCTTTAATCAAGGAATATTTCTCATGAGGTAGGTACACTCCCAGCACTATCCCGGGACAACTTTGTCCATAACATTTAAACAAAGAGTACTCTTTGGAATGAGATGGAAAGTTACGGAATGGGAAGTGAAGAAAAGTGCCCCATGGAGAGAAATACTGAGTAAGGCAAGGGCGTCAGCACGGCCCCTCCCTTCAAAGGGGGAACAGAAGCACTCTGCCCACCTCAGAGTGAATAGGCCCCTCAGCCTACAGGGACCCCGGGGTGAGAGAAGTTGGGCAAAAAGGCTCTCCCCGTTGGTGGGTGAGAGGGATTTTGAGCTCTCCAGGAGAAAGCCCCACCCTTTCCCTGGGAACCCGACCCCCTCTACCCCAAACGTGCGCTCCTCGACTCTCCAGCCAACACCCCCCAACCCCAGAAGCACCCGGTACCCACTCTGGGTCCTGGGTCCCGCCCAGCCTCCTCAGGCCCCGCCCCCTGCTCCTGGTCGGCCTAGGCGCCCCAGGTGCGCGCCCCCACCCCTCCCCGCCCGGCCGGGTACCCAGGCCTGACCTGCTCCGGGCCCTGGAAGCAGATTCGGCACTGGGGGGTTCGGAGCCCGCTGTCCAGGCTGCTGCTGAGCGACAGGGCGTCCAGCGCTCCCGGGGGCGGTGGCGGCGGCGCGGGCGGCGGCGGGGGTCCGGCCCGCGGCTCCTTGTCGCCGGCCAGGCCCCGGGCCCGCGGCTCCGACCCGTAGTACTCCTCTTCGTCGCCGTCGCCGTCCCGGGTCGAGCAGCCGGCGAAGGGCGCCCAGCCGCAGCCGCCTCCCCCGCCCCCCCGGGGCTGCGGCTCGGCCCGGGGCCGCCCCCCGCCCGTCAGCACCAGCAGCTTCAGCTCGTTCAGGAACATGCGGAGCCGAGACTTGAGCATCGTCCGGGCGCCGGGGGGCGGGAGGCGGCGTGCAAGGGGGGCTCTCGGACGGCGGGGGGAAGGGAGAGGACAAGGCCGGGAAGGGGGCGCGCGCTGGAGAGCCGAGCCCGGCTGGGGTCTTCGGGGCCTTAGAGCGCCGTTCACGGCTGCCACAGCCGGGGTTCCGGGGCTTGCGGGGCCGAGAGGGCTGGTGGCCCGGGGGCGGCGGGGCGGGCAGCCATGGTCGGGGCAGGGGGCGGGGAGGGGGGCTCAAGGTGCCGCGCCCCACGGGTCCGGGTCTGGAGCGGGCCGGGCCCCCGGGGTTACGCGCCCCAGTCCTCCTGCGGCGGGGCCGCCCCCCATCGCGGTCCTGCTGGCTCCAGTCCCGCTCCGGTTCCCGGCTCCGACTCGGCTCGGCCCGTGCGCTCGGCGGTGGCAAATGGCGGCTCCTTCCGGCGGCGGCGGCGGCGGAGACCCCCCCGGAGCGGCGGGCGGGCGGGCGGGGCGGGAGCCGGGGAGCCGGTGAGGGATGGAGGGAGGGGCGGGGCGGGGAGCGGGAGAGGAGAAGTGGCCGCGGCTGCGCATCCCCGCCCTGCCCCGCACGAGCAGGTGTCCCTAGAGGCGGGGGCGAGTGTGCGAGCCCGGGGGAGGGTGGAGGGAGGGGAGTGGCCAAGGAGGGGGGTTGTGCACACGGGTAAAGAATAGGTGTGTTAATGGAGGTCGGGGGAGGGGTGGGGAGCGGCTGAGGATGGAAGGTGAGTGGTCAAAGACAGGTGCATCAGGGAGGGAGAAGCTTGTGCAAGATGGGAGTGTGCAAAGAAAGAGCTATGCAAGTGTCTGAGGTGTGAGGAAGGTGAGCAAGAGATGGACTCAAGCAATAAACACTTTTACACAGAAGACCGACGGCGGGAAATAGATGAATGTGTAAGGGATGAAATTGGATTGTATGAAAACAGAAGAGTGTAATTATGTGTGAGGGAGGTGAGTGAGCAAGGGAAACAAGAGTGCTTAAGGGATGAGAGTGTCTTTCCTGGTACTCTCCTGCCCCACCACCCTACACTGAAGTGAATACCACACACACACCTACAAGCAAGCAGCTCTTTGGTTTTGCTTTTATGGAGGTCTTGACGCTGAGAACCAGTTCTTCCCCCTCATCATATTATTTCTGCCTTACACTAATATCCTTTCTCTCCAGGGCTGAGGGAAAAGGGATTCCAGAGGAGCCCTTTGGGTCAAACGCACTGGAAAAAAATTAATTAGTAAAAGAGTAATTAACAGGAGAAGGGAGGGTATGGAACCAGGGACAGACTGCCAAACTAAGTCTCCTCAATAAAAGTGATTAAGGAGAGTAATGCTTTAATGAAGTATCCAAATGTTTTGGGTGGATGGATGAATGAATCACAAAAGGGGCTAGAACCCAAGGCAACATAGAGGATGACTTTTATTCTAAAGACAGTAAGGTGTGAAAGGTACAGCTGAAGTGGACCTTGCTGGTGTAGGAAAGAAGTTTGAGAAACTCACTTTGCCTGCCACAAGGTTTATAAACCAACCAGTCCCAGTAAAAGAGCCAATAAAACATTTACCTCAGGTCAGAAGCCCCTTAGCCAGTTTAGACCTTGAGGTTTTTCTTTCCAGTGTCCCAGCTGCGCTTGCCTGCAAAGGCCCAGAGCTACAACTATCAGAATGCAAAGAAGGGGAATCTGTACTGACCTGTATTCCATTTTGCCCTGGAGTGTGGTTTATAGTCATCTCAAGCCTGAGCTGTTATATCCTCCACTAGATGGTTAGGGAGAAGTTAAGGTGGAAGAAGTGGCCAGCGGAATCTGGGTAGCACAGTCAGTTAAATGTCTGCCTTTGGTTGGGGTCATGATCCCAGAGTCCTGGGTTAGAGTCCTGTGCCAGGCTCCCTGCTCCCAGGGACTATGCTTCTCTCTCTGCCCCTCTCCCATTGATATCTCTCTCTCTCTCTCAAATAAATAAAATATTTTTTAAAAAGGTGGAAAGAGTGGCAAATAGAGCTATAAAATTGTTTCAGATTTTAGACAACTTCTTGCAAATGAGATACTGATCCCTTTCTTCCTTATTCTCATTCCCATAAAGGGTTAGGAAATCAGAAAAGAAGTTGGAACCAGTAACCAGTAAGACAAAGAAAGTCAGAGAAACCTCTCTGTTGTCTACCTAAGTGTCTGTGAACAGAGGCTATTTAGAAAAGTCTGTGTTCTGGGCAAGAGCAAGGGCTAAGAAAGCTTGCAAGGGGGAAAAGAGAGAAGCAGAATGACCCCAGACAGGGTTTGTAGAAGAGCACAAATGATTCTCATGCAATGCCAGGGTCTGAGCTGGTGGTGGAAGTAACTTTCTTGCACAACCTGACTCCCATATCTATCCATCTATATATAATGTGTAAAATACACATATATACACATGTACAGATACACATATATCATAGCATCTTAGTGTTGGAAAGAACCTGAAAGGCTAAATATTCCTGTCTCTTGCTCACTGATACCTTCTCTGCCAGAAAGCGTTATTTTAACACTACCAGGAAGGGGTGGAAGTTAGAAGAGGGGAGGGCATTACCTTGACACTCTTCCTGTTGGATTACTGCATTAATCTACCCTCCATCAATCCTTTAATCCTAGTTTTGCCCTCAAATGGGTATTATCTACTCTCTTATACGACCACACACACTGTTGGCTACATCTTACAGACAAGCTCATCATTACTTTAAAGGGCTAGTGACTGAGACACCAAAAAAAAAAAAAAAACCCGCATGCACACAGGAAGCAAGCATTCGTAAAAATTTGTTGAATGAGTGAATGAATGAAACAAAGACACAAATGAGAATGTTTTCCCACGGCAGTGAAGCACAGAGGCGACAGCACCACCTCTGGCTCCCCGTCCCATTCTTCCGATCCCTGACCAGCATATAGAGAATGAAAGACGTGTAGCGTGTAATGAGACTGGAGAAGCGCTCAGGCTCGGCCTGCAGCCCTGAGTTGGGAATCTGGGTGGCCCAGGTTGCCATGGCACCGCATTGGACTCCACCCTCTCTCGTCTCCTCCGCCGCCCGCCCCCCCCAACCCCGCCAGGGTCTGGCAGTCAGTCACGTGCGCCGCCGCGTAACCACACCTCTGCTCTTCAGAGCTAAGTCAAGGGGTCACGTGTGGTAGCAACAGATCACGTGGTTGCCATCTCCACCCTCCGCCCCCTTCCCCTCCCCGCCCCCTTCCCGGTCAAAGCCTCTCCTGGGTACCCCTCTGCGCATGAGTGGCTTGTCACGTGCCCCGAACGTCCGGCTTTCGCCCCGCCCCGCCAGTTTCCGCGCGCCTCTCTGGCAGCTGGTCACATGGTGAGGGTGGGGGTAAGGGGGCCGCTCTAGCTTGCGGCCTGTGTCTATGGTCGGGCCCGTAGCGTTTTGCTCCCCCGTCCAGAGCTCGAGTGTATGGCGCTGCAGGCTCTGGCTCCGCGGCCCCGATAACGGGCCGCCCCCGCAGCTCCCGGCACGGAGTGAGGTAAGCATATCCCCTTCCCAGGAATGGAGACCGTTTTCGCTCTCCACGGCTGCCTACGCGGACAAGTTATGGAAGGGTCGCTCGAGGGCGGGAAGTGGAGCAGGGTGTAATTTGTTCCTTTGTAGTCATATGGAGGTGTCATTTTGGGGCCTGGATGTCGGGTCTTCGATGCGGGGGGTGTGTCGTGTGAGATGGAACCCTGTGCGGGGCGCGATGGTCCGTCCCAAAGGAAAAGGAATTTTTTATTTTAGGGTTTTACGTGGCTGGAGGGGTTGGGGTTAGAGTCATTGTGTTCTCTGAGGGGCTAGCCTCATGGAAGATTGGAGAAGGGACGAGATGGTGGTGGGGTGTCTTTGTGATGTCTTTTGTGGGAGTCACTTTATTGCTGTAGGTTCATACCATCTGAACTCTGGAAGGGATTTTCGGTGGCAGGGGTCTTTGTGATTGTAGGGTCTTCTCTGTTCTGAGAATGGCTACTCCTCGATATGAGCCAGTGGCTGAGATTGGTGTTGGTGCCTATGGAACGGTATACAAGGCCCGTGATCCCCACAGTGGCCACTTCGTGGCCCTCAAGAGCGTGAGAGTCCCTAATGGAGGAGGTGCTGGAGGGGGCCTTCCCATCAGCACAGTTCGTGAAGTGGCCTTACTGAGGCGGCTGGAGGCTTTTGAGCATCCCAACGTTGTCCGGTGAGATGGTGGAGGGTTAGGAGTGGGTAGTAAAGGGGAAGAGACAACTTTTGGTGGGGAGTGGTGGTCAGGAGAGAAGTGGGAATCCTGAGAAAATAGGGGGTCCAAAAGGATTGATCAAGTAAGTAAGTGACCATTTGTTCTGGCCAGGCTGATGGATGTCTGTGCCACCGCCCGAACTGACCGGGAGACCAAAGTGACCCTGGTATTTGAGCATGTGGACCAAGACCTGAGGACGTATCTGGACAAGGCACCCCCCCCAGGCTTGCCAGTGGAGACCATCAAGGTGAGTAGGGTGGGTAGACACGGAAGGTACATTGAGACCTTTGTAGTAGAACCTATCGTGATTTCAGGTATGGTGCCTAGATTCCAGTTCCTCTGTTCCTTCCCCTTCCAAACCAGGATCTCATGCGCCAGTTTCTAAGAGGCCTAGATTTCCTTCATGCCAACTGCATTGTTCACCGAGACCTGAAGCCAGAGAACATTCTGGTGACCAGTGGTGGGACAGTGAAGCTGGCTGACTTTGGCCTGGCCAGAATCTACAGCTACCAGATGGCACTTACACCTGTGGTCAGTAGAAAGATGGGGGTAGGAGAGTGGTTGACGATAGCAGTTGAGAAGTCATGGGCTTTGTGATTTTAGTCAAGCCCTTGCGGTTCATCATAACCCAAAGGGTCCTCATGTACTTTTTTTTTTTTTTTTTAATTTCTTTTCAGCATAACAGAATTCATTGTTTTTGGCTCATGTACTTTTCCTATTCCTGTAAGGTTGTTACACTCTGGTACCGTGCTCCAGAAGTTCTTCTGCAGTCTACATATGCAACACCCGTGGACATGTGGAGCGTTGGCTGTATCTTCGCAGAGATGTTTCGTCGCAAGTATGGGACCCAAGTATCCTGAACTCTCTTGAGTTTCCTAAATCTCATAATCATAAACTACATCCATTCCCTGCCTATTCTTTGATTTAAGTATCACTGACCATTTTGTTCCTAACCAGAAACTCTGAAATGTCCTGGATTAGGAACTTCACATCCCTCTCCTGTCTGTACCCTCGGTTTTGAGCCACTAGCCATAATGACTCCACTACCGTATCTTTGAAAATGACTGCTACCTGTGTTTTTGTTACTTTAGGCCTCTCTTCTGTGGAAACTCTGAAGCTGACCAGTTAGGCAAAATCTTTGAGTAAGTGACCAGCATGGGGAAAACTTTCCATTCTGAATCTTTTTTTCTGCTGAGCCCTGGGTGGCAGTTGGCTCTGCCTCTGGAGTTGTGGGCTGGAGAAGGACCCTCTTGACCAGAGCTCTCCTGTTACCTATAGCCTGATAGGGCTGCCTCCAGAGGATGACTGGCCCCGAGATGTGTCTCTACCCCGAGGAGCCTTTTCCCCCAGAGGGCCCCGTCCGGTGCAGTCAGTGGTACCTGAGATGGAGGAGTCTGGAGCACAGCTGCTGCTGGTACTGGGCCTAGGCCTGGGCACAGGGTGAGGTTGGGGTGGGAATGAAGCAGTATAAAAGGGACCCAGATCATCACGGTAACTAAGACTTGGTTGGTGCATGGGCTAATTTTTACTGTTGCTGTGAATAGGCCATCCACAAAGAGGGATATAAAAAACAACCTATCCTGGGTGTTGTTGGGAGTGAGCAAGTCTGTCTGTCTGTCTTTTTTTTTTTTTTTTTTGTCTTCATGGTCTTTGATCTTTGCCTCCCCTTCTCAGGAGATGCTGACTTTTAACCCACACAAGCGAATCTCTGCCTTCCGAGCCCTGCAGCACTCTTACCTACAAAAGCCAGAAGGTAACCCAGAGTGAGCAGTGGAGTGGCTGCGACAAGACTGAGAGAAGAGAAGCTGTTCAAGCTGACACTTGAGTGGAGAGCTCCCCAGTTGAGTAAGGCCATCTTGGCCTTCATCTCTGAGGCTATGGAAACAACTTCTCCCACTTTTTACTGAGAATATTTTGCTGCCTTAATGACATTCCCCTCCTTCCCTGCCTTTTGAGGCTTATCCTTCTCCTCTCCCCTTATTTTCATACACCAAGGGGTATGTCCCTTGTTCTCCCCTTTCCTATCTTGATATTGGGATCTTTTTTATACAGGAAAAAACAAAACAAAACAAAGAAATACGGTCTTTTTTTTTTTTTTTTTTTTTTAAATATTTCTTTCTCTGATGGGTTTTGCCATTTGGGGATTTGGAAAAACCATTTGAAAGATGGAACTTCCCTATAGAATCTTAAGAGATTGTCCCTAGGTCACAGGGCCTATAATAGGCAAGCGGAGAGCCCCTCAACTGGCAAGAGAAGAAAAGGCACTTAAGTTGTTTCTTTGAATATGGAGTTTAAATGGCTTTTATTTTTATATTCACTGAACTTCCCTGAACCAGGTCCTGCGTATTGTAAGAAAGAATTCTTGGTAGTTTTTTCCCTGGTTCCATCCCTGATTTACTCTTGAAGCCAGGCCAAGATGTGTTGAGGTGGTCTGGCATGTGGAAGGGAAAAGAGGGGAAACAGAGCCAGGAATGACTCCAACCCCCATCCCATTTCATGCATTCCAGGAGCTTCCCATATTCTCTTAGGGAAAGAGGGAGGAAGTTCTTTATTCTTTACGATCTTGTTCCCACTAAACATGTCAAGGCATACAGCCTGGCTGTTTGGTCATCTTTGGGGGATGTGGAAAAGGGTCTTTCCTTTTTCTCAAAAAGGGCTACAGACCCTAGGTTTTCCCTAAGGGAGGAAGAAAAGCTTAGGGAGAATAGAGAGCAGGAGAGATGTCAGAAGGATCTAGAGTCTTATAGAAAGGCACTGGGGTTAGCTCGAGGATCCTTCTGATTCCGAAATCTCATTGCTAGCCAAACACCAAGAATCTGTAAAAAGCAAAGGGAAAGAGATTATCAGCAATTCTGAATCTCTGGAACGAAGCCAGACAGAGAAAGGATATATATGAGAGACTTGAAGAATGTTACCTCTGTAAAGCTAAAGAAGAGTCCAACACCTCCCAGGATTTTCAGGGCTTCATCTGAATGCTTAAGAAACTTTTCTCCACACATCTGGCACGTGGAGCTCCGGCTCTTACAGATCTGAGGATAAAACACGTATGTGTGTTTAGAGGATGCAGAGTTGCTTAGGCTGCCCTGGATCACCAAGGATGGTCATGTACTGATCATGTACCCAACACCTGTGGTGAAGGGTCCTAGAAATTGTTTACTAGTTTGTGATCAGTATCCTATAGACTGAAATCCCACTTGACAAATTCTCTAACCTTTGTATCCATACCTCCCTCCCCCTACCAGCACATGGCCTCAGGGCAAGAGAGCTGCTAAAGAGACAATCACATTCAAACTCTTAAATCTGCCCATTTGGGCATTGTCCTTAACCAGCTTTCCTGCACACACACACACACCCCCATCTCTGCACCAACTCACTGCAGTGCAGAAAGCGTAATCCTGTTGATACAGGGTTGTAAGGTTGAACAAGCCACAACAATCAAAACTTCTTTCCAGTTCATCCCGGGTCTTGTTGCTCATGACCCACCAAGAAGCATTGATAACATCTGTCTGGAGAATATAGGCAGAGGGAAGTCATTGGATGCTGCTGACCTTAAGAATGCTCTTACGGTCTACGGCCATACCACCCTGAAGCCATACCACCCTGAACGTGCCCAATCTCGTCTGATCTCGGAAGCTAAGCAGGGTCGGTCCTGGTTAGTACTTGGATGGAAGAATGCTCTTACGTCTTGCTCTTAGTTCAAGTGCCTCAATCTCTCTATTCCAGCAAAGTCAGTCAACATCCCTCAGAAACAAAAGTGTATTATACAGAAAATAAGAATCTACCTTGGGTTCTTTGGAAAATACTCATGGGAAATTGCCTAGACTTCCCAGAGGAAGAAAACAACTGAAGAGTCTGGAAGCAGTGGGCCTACTAAGAGGTCCAGACTGGATGGGGGGACAGGGAAGGGGGGGACAATTAAGAGGATAGAGGGGAAAACGTACTTGAGAGGGCATGCACTTACCTGTTTGCTTCGGTTAATAGCCAGACACGAGCAAGAGATTCCAAACTGGAAGATGAAGACCAAACCAAGGATGATCATGTACTGAGAGGAAGTTATGGGAAAAAAAAAAAAAAAAAGTCCTAGATTCCTTTATGTTGCACCTATAATAACCGTCTGATGTCATCTGTTCATAGAACTTACAAAGCCATGTTAGTTGAAAACAAAACCATCAGCTCTAGTTTCATGAAGTATGGTAAAGGGCAGGGCCAGGAGACATGTCCCCCAAATCCTCCAAGTCTACCTCTCAAACATTCCTAGCCAGTTCAGCCCTCCCAAGAACCCCACTTAAGGTCAGGATACAAAGAATAGCAGTACTTGGTGGTGGTTGACAGCACCCACCAGTCCAGCCACAGCGATGAGAAGAAGGAAGACTCCCACGGCAATGACTCCTCCGATGATGTGGATGCTGGATACGAGACCCAGACCCTTACCCCAAGCAGCCACTCCAATGAGCAACAAGCCTACCAGCTACAAGAAACAGTAGGTTACTTCTCCAAAGAACTCTAGCACAGCCAAAAGCCATACAGGGAGTCTTGGACAAAAAAGAACTGAGTGTGTGAAGCAGAGGAGGTGTATGCGCCCACCAGAGGTCAGAATGTCTGGGATGGGAGTGGGGCAACAGGGATAGTAACAGTCTGTGAGCATAAAAAAGGAACCTTTAGCTTCATGCATCACTTCTATACTGGAGAAATAAATTCAGAGGAGGGCGGAATGGGCCTTTATTCCCTCAGCCCTCAGTTCATTCCCCCCACCCCCAGACAAATCCTGTGGTCACCGGAAGTCTCCCCTCTTCCCACGGAAGTCCCCTGGAATTCCCTCTTCGCCGGAAGTTCTCGGGAATCTTCCCGGAACCCCCAGTACACCCCTCTTCCCACCGGAAGTCCCCTAGAGATTCTCCCCATTCCTCTTTCCGCCCCGAACCTTCCCCCACCTCCAAAACCTCACCATGTAGACCACGTTGAGAGCGCACAGCGCATTCTTGGAGCAGGCAAAGCCACCGCAAACCATCTCCCCAGCTTTGGGGACCCAAGTGATCCCAAGGACTTGGGGAGAGGGTCTTGGGGACTGTCTTCTTGGACCCCGACAGCTTCTGTCTCTTTAAATTGAGTCCAGCCAAACCCAATCCTTTGCGCCTGCACCGTCCCACCCCTGCCTCTGGATTGGCGAAACTCGGGGCTAATCCAGGACGTCGGTGGCCTGAATGCCAATCAGTCTGCATTGCGTCACTGACCCGCCTGCTGGCCCCTCCTTTAGAGTCTTTATTGGCTGAAACTTAAAACTGGGGGTAGGGCTTCCATAGATTCTCATAGAGACCTGAGCGTAAACTTCAAAACCCCGGATTGAAAGCGGAGCTTTCGGTGGTCGACCCTGGGAGGGAGCTGATCCGAGGGAGGAGGCTCAGGAGATCCCTAGTGGAAAAGGGAGAAGGTGCCTCTTCGAGGGCAGGGTGAAAGGGCTGCTACCCTCGAGGGAGCGCCCTTCCCCGCCCCTTTCCCCTTGTCCTGCAGTGATCTCATGATGACGCCATTGTTTGTTGTTATTGCATCACACTCGGGAACACCAGAGGAGCAGAACATCGAGCTTCTTAGCCCGGCCCCGGAGGCCCCGGGTTGGGCACAGTAACTCCAACAAATCGTCACCCATTTGCAGGTGTGTCCACTAGTACACACATCGTTTTTCATAACCCCTCCTAACTGGTATGAATATGCTAGAAGTTGAGTGTGAAAAACAGCTGCCTTGACCCAGGGCATTCCTGTATGAGACAAAGCCACAAGCGCAGACCTGAGTGTGCTCGGTATCTTCAGAGCCCGTTCCTGATCCGGGGCTTGCAAAAAAAAAAAAAAGTCAAAGGGAGGGTTCTGGAATATGAATAGGGGAAGGAAGAGTCTCCGCATTTTCACTCTGGGGGTGGGCATAGAGGTTGATCAGTATGCTTATTATTGAATAAATGCTTTTCATGGAGATGGGAAAAGGCATACTTCCTCTTTCCCCCAAGAGAAACAGTCGCAATGGGAACACACAAAACCTCCCTTCAACCCCACAGGATGATTTCAGTTTGATTTTAGTTTCTATGACTGCGGAGGCAGGAGAGTCTGCCAGTCAGACTGCATGGGTTCCAACTCTGCCACTTTACCTGCCGCGTAACCTTTGGCTCCTGGTGGCTGTTTCCTCATCTGTAAACAGGGATAAATAACAATACACCTGCCTCTTGGGTTGTTGTGAGAATTGAATGAGTTGATATATGCAGAATGCTTAGGACAGGACCTGGCACACAGTCAACACTCAGTTATTTTCATCAGGCTATAAGTTCCAGTGGGTAATCCTAGCCTCCAATTCCCCTATCTCCAACTATACAAAGAGTCACATAGGTATAATCCCCTATCCTTCATAAATTAGTATCAAGAACATATACAGAAGAGACATTTGGCAGGGCCAGAAAGGTTTGAGTCCTGAAACAAAATGATTAGATCAAATTAGCCACCCCACCCCCATATACACCCCGCATCTTCATTCTGTCCTTTAATTCCTCATTCACCCTCTTCTCTTTCAGGTCCTAAATCAAGGGCAAGACAATGGTATTAGGAATAAGGGGAACTGGTTGGCAGGCATCTTGGTTGGGTGGTATAGTGAAAAAGAGTATCAGAGTTGAAATCAGAAGACCTAGACTCAACAAGTGTGCCTGGAAGCTGGCTCAGTGAAGGGAGTGTGCAATGCTTGATCTCAGGGTGATGAGTTGGAGCCCCACGTTGAGTGTAGAAATTACTTAAAAATAAAATCTTCAAAACAAAACAAAACAAAAAAAGGCCTTGACCCATAGATTTGTTTCACCTCTTATTGGCCTCTCTGAGCTTTGGTTTCCTTTCCTGTACCCCTTGGGCCTATCATAAAGACCATATATCTGAAAGTGTGTCATAAACTATTGTTATAGACAATTACTATGAAAGTAATTGAGAGAGCATGGTGGTTTTGTCTGGTTATAGTTGCTGTTCTCCTCCATAACCTGTTCTCCCCATAACTACCTGGCCTTTTGAAGCAGGAGGTGGTTACAGTGGGGCAGCTGACTGAGGAAGGGTTATGGAGCAAGATGTAAGTACACGCACGAGCTCTTTGGATGTGGTGGGTACAGAGTGGGTGGTGAGTACAATTGCGAGCTGGAATGCAGGACTGTTAGGGTGAGAGACCAAGTGTGTATACATTCCTGTCGGAGTTTGAGACTGAACAGAAATCCGTAGGTCACCAACAGTTTGGGATTGTACACAAGAGATTGGGACCTGGCTTGGCACATTTTCCTAGCACCAACACCCATCTTAATTAGCCACCTCCCACAGGAGGCTCTAGGATGTCTGTTAAGGTCTCTCCAACCACCTGGCTGAGGAATCCTAGGGGCTGGCTGGCAGAGCTCATGGGCCAACGCTAGAGGGGGTGGGAGGTGCAGCAGGTAGTGCTGTCCCAGGCTGTGGGTTTGAAACTCACCAGTCAGGAAGTGAGGCCGACAGACGGAAGGGCGGGCAGGAGCGGAGAGTTCTGGGGCACAGTAGAAGGGGCCTTCTGGTGTTTGGGGACTACGGGGCCATGGGCCTCAAGGCCAGAGGTTGCTGTTAGCCCAGCAAGACAGGTCTGGGCACCATGCATGCCCAGCGGCAGCTGGCTGTCGCTGCAGTAAGAGCAGAAGTCAGACGACACGAGGTGGCCAAGCAGTCTCTAAGCCGCCTCAGGAAGCTGGCAGAGAGGGTGGGCGATCCTGAACTTCGGGACAGCATCCAGGCCTCACTGGACAGTGTGCAAGGTAAGAGAAGGGTTAGCTCCCACCCTGGGTGTATCTGGGACCAGCAGGGGCATAGAAGGGCCTGCTGTGTCATACATCACTTCCCAACCAGCCATTTCCTAGTCCTCTAGATGGAGCTGGGACTCGGGGGAAGAATACATTTGGACAGGATGGAAAAGAGATATGGGAGGTGTTGTTCTTCCTCTTTCCTCAACTCTGATCCTTCTCCCAGGGGATTAAAAAAACAAGTCAGTGCTGAGCTGACCTTCTTGGCAATGGAGAAGTGGGTGAGCACGGGGAAGAGAGGCTGTGACAGACCCATGGTAGACTTGGACCCTGCCTGGGGAGTCCAGGGCAGGAAGCAGTGTGGGGCAGGAGGTTCTGGGACTGGATAATGTGTTCATTCCCAGGACCCACAAAGGATCGGTGACCTCTTGTTCTCCAGCTGTAGAGAGAAACACACACACACTGAAATACACCACGCAGAGAATCCCAGGCTCTCAGGCACACGCTATCACTCAGACTGTATGCTTTGCATAGCCAAAGTGTGAAGAAGTCCCCAAGACTCTTTTCGGTCCCCTCTCTTCCCCATGCTCCTGTTCCTGTCCTTCTCCCCACCCCCAACACATACACCTTCCGCTCTACCTCCTTAGTGCCATTAGAGCAAGTGATGACAACACAGGGAGGAAGTGCTGCCATGGCAACACCATCCGCCACATCCTCCTGCCCACCCCAGCCTTCAGTCCTGTGGTGGGGCCCCAGCAGGAACAGTTTCTCTCTATCCACAGGGCCCCAGCACTAAGGAACTGGTGGAACTGAAAGTCATCTCCAGCCTACTCTCCTCTCATTGACCTCTGAGGTGGCAAAGAGCTAACAAAAGCCAGCTATGTTGTTCCTGAAAGGTGTCTGGGAGACATACATCCTTCATGATAGCCTGGTCTCCCAGCCGCTCCAGTCTTAGCTGCCTACCTGGGGTGGGGTGGGGGTTCAAGAGACCATTCTTTCCATCAGGGACACCTCCTGCCAGACCTCTCTGAAGGTAGAGGTCCCCAGACCATAACTTGGGGAAGGAACATTTGGTTTGGGATCCTAAGGGGACAGTCTGATCCCCTTCCCATTGCCCTTCTGAGGCTAGTGTCCTCTCATCTCCTGTCCCCACCCTTTGCCAAGAACAATGGCTGACACCTTTCCTACAGCCTCAGTGGGTGGAAAGGCAGACCTAGGGGGAGTGGCCCTATGGGGCCTCCTAGGGAGGAACTCCAAGCCCCACCCCTGTAGGGAAAAAAAAGAGGGGGAGGAAAAAAGGTTTCATCCTGGTGGACGAGTTCTGCTTAGCTCTGGAGGAGGGAGTGAGGAGGGGTGGAGGCTGAAATCTCCCAGAAGACTTCACTCTTCATAAGTGATTTGTTCCACTCCTTCTCTAAGAGTCAGGATTCTGTTCCCACTGAACAGAAAGGAAAACTGGGGCCACCAAAGGAAGGAAGGAAAATTAAGGCAGAATTAGCAAATCTCTTTCACCTTCTCTTCCAGAAAATTCAGAAAAGGTTACTGAAGGGTCCCCTGTCCTGGGAATGGTGTCCTCCCGGAGTGGGGTGGAGAGGGGGCTGTTGACCTCAGGACAGGACCCAACAGGGATTGGGTACAGGACAGGTCCCAGGGAAAACAAAGGGCATCCAGCATCCTGGTGCCACCCCCCCCCTCACCCCCTACCAGGCCAAGCACACTGCCGGCTCCTGCCTCCAAGAGCCGCCCACGACAGCACTTATTATAGTCTCAGCTGCGTCAGGAGGGTGGGACGCCAAATTAGGGGAATGCTGAGACTCCCTGAGTCCAGGGAGGGGTCTCCAAGCCTGCGGGAAGCCCTCCCACCACTCTGGTCCGTCCCTGACAAGTCTTAGCCTCCATTCCCCATTGGCCTACCCCCTTCAACCTTCTCCCCAGGATAGAGGACAGTGAGCCTTGAATTCCAGGGTCCCTAGAAGGTGGTGAACACAGAGCAGACAGACGTTTTCCATTCTCTCTATCTCCTCTTTAACCTTCTAAAAGAGCTCCACCTGGAAAATCTCAGGAGACGGAATGGGAACCCAAAAGAGGCTGGCTCCCACCACAACTGAAGGAGTCCTTATATTCAGGGGTACTAAATTCCCCACATGTGGCTAACTAGATGCGAGGATCGTGCCTCCATTAACCCCCAATCCCCTGGCAGGTCCCTCCACCCACCATACACACCGATTCTCCTCTCTGCTTATCCCTGCTGATTCTGAGGCACTCTTGGAGCTACGGTTGCTATGGAGACTGGATGCATTTTGGTATGGGGGGTGTCAATCTGTAGACATATTCCTTCTCCTTCCACCTCAAGCTGGAGCCTTTGACTCACTTTTTGGCCTGGGCTCCTGGAGTTCTCGGATCTCTCCCCTCCTAAGACACCCCCCTCCTTCCTACCCTGCTAAGTTCCATGTTTGTCTCCATCCCCAGGGAACACTTTACAAGTTCACTTTGGGACAGTTGCGCTCAAGTCGTGGCCCCATCAATATACTGCGTTTGTGTGGGTGGGGTGGAGTGGGGTGGTCAGGGCGGCTGGGTGATGGGAAAAAGAATGCGTGCAATTACCTGGGGGAGACGAGGGGTCCTGGGAAAGGGATTTGAGGACTCCCCATTTCCTCACTTGAACTTCCCCATAATTGGCAGTGACCCCTAAAATCACTCCGTTTTCCCTGGGGACTGTCCATCCGTGTACGGATTTTTACCCTTATCCCTAAATGCCACACCCAACAGTCGGGTTACCTAACCGTGGTGTGCTAGGGGAGGGGGCTAGATTGTTGGAGTACGTGAGTCCAAGTTCTAGGAAATCCAGCCCAGGATTTGGGAGGGAAATCCAGTCCTGGATTTTGCACCGCCTTCTCAGACAGCCGAGCTGGTGGAGAGAAGGTGGGGGGAGATAGGGTGGGGGGGGGGCGGGGGGCCGCCTCCTCCTCAATGTGAGGGGAGCGCCCGGACACAGCGCGCATCCGGACCGAGCCGAGCCCTGGCGAGCCCCCCGGACCCTTCGCCCGGATCTCACGCCCCTTCCTTCCCAGACCCCAGACCCGTGGGTTCCCACCCTCTAAGGCTTCCCTCCTTCCTCCCCCGCCGGCGCCTGTATCTCCATCCCCAGCATCCTCCCCGCGCCCCTGCGAATCCCCCGCACGACCAGCCTATTAGCTTCCCACCTTCCTACAGACCCCCTCTCCGACCCCCATCCACAGCCCCTGTCCCCTGAGTCCCCATTCCCCGCCCCTGCCTCCCCCGCACCGGTTCTTCCTCTCCCCCAGCCTCGGGTCCCTCTTTTCTGCCCCCTTTTCCTCCCTCTCCCCTATTTGCCCCCACTACTGTCCTCCCCGCCCTCCTCCGCCCATCTCGGAGCCCCCACCCAGGCCGGGGCGCAAGGTCCGGCGCGCCTCCCTGGAGCAGCACCAAGGTCCCGGGGCTCCAACGGGGTGGGGGCGCAGGGCGGGGAGCATGGGGAGGGGGCGCCCCGTGTGATGGGAGGGGGGCGCAAGCGGAGGCGGAGGAGGCGGCGGCGACAGCGGAGCCGGGCTGGGGGCTCAGCGGTGTCCGGGGGCTGGGGGCAGCGAGCAGGGCGGCCCCATGGCCGGGCCCCCCTGAGGCAGTCCGGGGGAGTCGCCTCCCCTCCCCAGCTCGGGGGTCTCGGGGCCCCATGAGCCGGGGCGCGGGCGCGCTTCAGCGCCGGACAACGACCTACCTCATCTCGCTGACCCTGGTCAAGCTCGAGTCGGTGCCTCCGCCGCCGCCTTCTCCGTCTGCGGCCGCAGCCGGCGCCCCAGGGACCAGAGGTGCGGAGACCGGGGATCCTGGCAGCCCCCGAGGCGCGGAGGAGCCGGGCAAGAAGCGGCACGAGCGTCTCTTCCACCGGCAGGATGCGCTGTGGATCAGCACGAGCAGCGCGGGCGCCGGGGGCGCCGAGCCCCCCGCCCTGTCCCCGGCTCCGGCCAGTCCGGCCCACCCCGTCTCCCCCGCTCCCGGCCGCCGCCTCTCCCTTTGGGCCGCCCCTCCGGGGCCCCCGCTCTCCGGGGGTCTGAGCCCTGACCCCAAGCCCGGGGGCGCCCCCACCTCCCGGCGCCCCTTGCTCAGCAGCCCGAGCTGGGGGGGCCCGGAACCTGAAGGCCGGGCGGGCGGCGGCGTCCCGGGCTCGTCCTCCCCGCACCCCGGCACCGGCAGTCGGAGGCTCAAGGTGGCGCCTCCTCCGCCGGCCCCCAAGCCTTGCAAGACCGTAACCACGAGTGGCGCCAAAGCCGGCGGGGGCAAGGGCGCGGGTAGCCGCCTGTCATGGCCCGAAAGCGAAGGCAAGCCCAGGGTCAAGGGGTCAAAGAGCAGCGCCGGGACTGGAGCTTCTGCCGCTGCCGCCGCCGCCGTCGCCGGGGGAGGAGGAGCGGCAGCCCCGACCTCTGGTGGGGTCGGGGCTGGGTCGGGAGCCCGAGGGAAGCTGTCCCCTCGGAAAGGCAAGAGTAAGACCTTGGACAACAGTGACTTGCACCCCGGACCGCCTGCTGGCTCTCCTCCTCCGCTAACCCTCCCAGCAACCCCGGCTCCTGCCGCAGCTGTCACCGCCGCCTCCGCGCAGCCCACTGGGCCTGCACCTCCCATCACTCTGGAGCCTCCAGCTCCAGGGCTGAAACGGGGCCGGGAGGGGGGCCGAGCATCCACTCGAGATCGCAAGATGCTCAAGTTTATCAGCGGGATCTTCACCAAGAGCACAGGGGGGCCTCCTGGCTCCGGGCCCCCTCCCGGTCCCCCGGGCCTGTCTTCTGGCAGCGGGTCCAGGGAACTGCTGGGCGCAGAGCTCCGCGCCTCCCCTAGTGAGTAGGACCAGGGCCTGAGAACAGGGAGGGGAGGGCACGTGGAATGCTCAGCTTGGGGTGGAGGAGAGGTGTGCAGGGTTGAACTAGGGAAGCTTCTCTCTTGGGTGGGTGGATGGACCACAATCACTCCTCTGTCAAGGCCTGGGGCAAAGACTAAGCAGTCCTAAAAGGGGGTGGGTAGCTACAACGTGCGACGGGAGAGATGACTTAATTTCAGGGGGACCCAGAAAGCCTCAGCTTTCTGGAAAAATAATGCCCTTGGCCAGAGTGACTATAGGAAATTACTCCCAGAGAAACATCAGACCCCACTTCTAGCCTCAGCTGGACTCTGGGAGCAGGGGAACACAGCTTTGCCTTGCCTAGATGAACAGTGAAGGTGAAGAGGATGAGGAAGCCTCAGTTTCTCCTGAGCACTTGGAGCAGGTGGCATGAGAGTGACCTTGCAGGCAGTTCCTTGCAGGGGATAGGTCTTCCCTGGGCTGAGACCAGGCTAGTGAGGCAGCAGGAAGGGACTCTTGTTTCTTTCCATGCAGTGAAGGTGGATTGGGCTGGACGGGAGTGCGCGGGGGCTGGAACGTGATGAATACTTGAATTTGAAGTGAGAGGGGGCGGATCGGAGGCTTCACTTCCCCCTCTGCCCACCCCGGCCCCACAGCCAAGTTGAAACCCCCAGGGGGCTGCCCAGGAGTGACTCAGGGGGACGGAACTGCTGCAAAGGCAATTCTTAACCCCGGAGACTTGGGAGGGGGTACCGAGAAGGTAGTTTTTGGGGGAGGGGGGAGGTGTCTTTCTTTTTTTTTTCTGGGAGAAAGAGTCTAGGGACTCTTGGTGCAGCTTACACTCCCCGGAGGGGAGGCGGGTTCGGAGCGGGGGCGGCCCCCGGGGTTTGGCTCTGGAGCGGGTGGGAGCAGATGGCTCCGGATCCCAGAGTTCCCGCCGCAGCTGCGGCGCCCCGGGAACGTCCGGCCAGTGTCAGGCGCGGGGGCTGGACCCGGCGGGCGGAAGGAGCATCCTACCCCCCGCCCCCAGGCCTGTGGCTTCTCTCGGCCAAGGAATGGAGCCCTTCCCCACACTTGTTTCAGAGGGTTCTTGTGGGGAGGATATGGGAGAGGGAAGCTTAGGCAAGTCCAAGCTCCATTGCCTGGGCTGTGGGAAGCGGTCAGGGCCACCATGCTGTTGACCTTGAAAAAGGGGAGGGATATCCCTCACCTCAGTTTCTCTCTTGTGAAATGGAACTTGAGGAAGACCCATCCCCCCCCCCCCCCCGTCCCAGCCCCTCCTCCCAGGATCTGCCTCAGAATCCAAGTCAGACTGGTAGGAAGGAGACCCTCTCCCGTTCTTCCAGAGGGGAAAAACCCGCCACTGTCAGAACCCTGGTCCCTGGTCTGGGGCAGACTTACGTTTGGGGATGTGCTTTAAGGGAGATGCCAACTGAAGTATTTTTGTCTAGCTGGTTCCGTTGCTAAGCAACCACTGAGCGGCAGCAACAGCTGTGGGGAGAGCGGCTAGGATGGGAGGACTGGGGACCACTCTCCAACCTAGCCTTTCCGCACAGTTCTCCAGCCCAGGCAGAGTCCTGGGGGTTAAGGGAAGCTGCAAAAGGAGGAGGGGTGGCTGAGGGATGAGGGGTGCTCCTGGGCTGGGAGCATCCTCTCTTACGGCTCCTTTCCTATTGCAGAGGCTGTGGTCAATAGCCAGGAATGGACTTTGAGCCGCTCCATTCCTGAACTGCGCCTGGTAGGTAACCCAGTCCCCTGGTCTGTATGAAGGCTGAACTCCCACCCATCGCACTCTCAACCCTCTCCCCTTCACCTCTTCCCTCTCTTGTGGGAATGGGGGATGATTTTCTAATACTACTGAGAGTCTACCTTCACAGCACATTCCTGGGGTTTGATATATCCTTACCATTTTTCCTTCTTTTTTCCTGTTTGTTCATGGTCCTTGTCCAGGCTTCTCTTTATTTCTGGCATCTCCCCTTTAGTCTTTCATGTTCTATTGCCTAGAATTGAGTAAAACTTTCCAACCAGTGTCTAGGGCTGTGATGTTACACCCCTCCCCCGCCCCCAAGCACGGACTGGGTTGCTAAGAATCTTCAGCCTGTGGTCCACTTTGAGCTTGGGATCATTTCTTACCCCACTCACCTGATCTTCCCAAATTGCTCTCTTCTGACCAACCATCATCCAGTGCCTGCAGGATCTAGCTTGAATGATTTGACACTGCCAGTCTCTTTGAGTTCTCAGGAGTGTTCAGACCCAACCATTTGGCCTTCTTTTAATTCTCACAATCTCTGCTCCACAACCTGTTCTCAGGGTGTGCTGGGCGACGCCAGGAGTGGGAAGTCATCGCTCATCCACCGATTCTTGACAGGTTCCTACCAAGTGCTGGAGAAGACAGAAAGTGAGTTCTCAGGAGCCATAATAAGCTAATGTTTTGGGTTGGGAGTCCAGGATCAATGACTAGGCAGCTGTGGAGAACAGAGGAAAGGAAAAAGCCACAATAGTTTGAAATACAGGGAGCATAGGAAAACTTGGTGACCTGTGACCTCTGACTTACTACTATTTCCACCCCTCTGGACAGGTGAGCAGCACAAGAAAGAGATGTTGGTGGATGGACAGACTCATCTGGTGTTGATCCGAGAGGAAGCTGGGGCACCTGATGCCAAGGTGAGGAGTGAGATGTTGGGATAGGCAGGCTGGCTGGGGTCAGTGCTGGCCAGGGGAGAAAGCTCTGGTTTCCCAGAACTCCCTGGGCAGAGTGTCCAGAGGAGTAGACTTGTCTGACCCCCCCCCCTTTTGCTCCCTCACCCTCCGCAAGTTCTCAGGCTGGGCAGATGCTGTCATCTTGGTCTTCAGCCTGGAGGATGAAAACAGTTTCCAGGCCGTGAGCCGTCTCCATGGGCAGCTGAGCTCCCTTCGGGGGGAAGGACGAGGAGGCCTGGCACTGGCACTGGTGGGGACACAAGGTAAGGAGGGCCTGGGAAAGCATTGCTTTCCGGGGGAGTCCTTGAGATGACTGCTTTCACCAACACAGGTGAGAGTTTGGTAAGGTGTGGAAATGGTCACTTGGATTGCAGGAACCCTCTGGAAGGAGCCTCAGTCTCCAACAAGGGAGTCATTAAACCAAAAAAACTTCCCAGGGTCTAAGCAGAGAAAAGAGGACCCTCCAGGAAGACGGGGACAGCTATAGGAGCAATCTCCGTTCCTCGGAGATGTCACCTACCTTGCGTTCTCACACTGCTATTTCCTGTCACCACCATGGCAAACACAGAAAATCTCAGGCTCTAGTGTGGATAGAAAGCCTTCTATCTTCCCCTTGCTACAGCTGGGTCAGGCTGATACATTTTAAAGGAATTTATCTAAAAAAGAAAACACAAACGAAACGATGGAGAAAATACAGAGGGCAGAAAACTTTGAGTTCTCAAGGAAGTGATTCAGGGGCTCTCAGATGCCACCAAGTCCAGGAGAAGCTTTTCCAGTACCCACCTGTATGGAGCTGGCTCGACTTTCTGTCTGGATGCCTATCCTGCAGGAGTCTGCTTCCTCGCGCCACTTGCCTCCTAGCTCCTTGATGCAGAGTGGACAGTCCACCTGTTCCCCGTGGACATTCAGCCTTTTCCAAGGTGAACTTCCACTCAGCTCAGGGGTCATTGGATTTGCAGGGCAAGGTGACGGGCCCTTGTGAGTCTCAGCCATTTCAGGCCTGGTCAAGAAATTCTGCTCCCCTCTTGGGTATTCTCTGAGGACACATATACAGAGCTCTCCCAGCTTACTCCTCCTGCAGCTGGACTTGTGCGCCGGGGCCCAGGCTTCAGAGAAGAGGGGGATATTGTCTCTTCAGCTGTCCTTCGTGTGTGCAGCCTGGGACTGGAGCCGGAGGGAAAAGCAAGTAGGAAGAGTGGGGAAGTGACGTCCTTGTCCAATCCTGCCCCTCTCCTGTCCCCTCAGACAGGATTAGTGCTTCCTCCCCTCGAGTGGTGGGCGATGCCCGCGCCAGGGCTCTGTGCGCAGAAATGAAACGCTGCAGCTACTATGAGACGTGTGCAACCTATGGGCTCAATGTAGACCGTGTCTTCCAGGAGGGTGAGTATGGTGACTCCCTGCGTGTGTGGGAAGCAGGGAGCTAGGGGCCTGCCTGCGTGGGAGAGAGGAGACATCAGGGAGGTCGGAGAAGGTTTGCTTAATAACCTCGTGGTCTTTCTGGGCTGGATGAGCTGCCAAGACTCCAGGTGCACGAAGGTCACGGTGACAGTGAAGTTGGGACCATGTTATCTCCTGGGGAGTTCTCAAAATTGGGCAACAGAGGGTGGTCTTGGGTATCTGCCCTGTTCATGTGTCCTTCCCCTCCCCCTTCCTTCAGTGGCCCAGAAGGTGGTGACCTTGCGAAAGCAGCAACAGCTTCTGGCCGCCTGTAAGTCCCTGCCCAGCTCTCCAAGCCACTCGGCTGCTTCCACTCCTGTAGCTGGGCAGGTGAGTCAGGGTTTCAGGGTCCACAGAGGGGCTGGTAGGATGCAGAGGAGGGGCTGGTGATCCAAGAACAGGTACCGAGTACCAAGGAGGTCGGGGGTGGGGGGGGGAAGGGAAAGGGCAGTGACACCATTTGTAGAAAGTTCATTGGACTGCAAGTCAACCAGGTTTGAAATGCTGTTCGGAATGTCCTCGAGCAAGTCACCTAAACCTCCCAAGGTTTCAGGAAAATTGTATGGCCTGATACTTGCAAAATGGAAAGCATATGACAGTGAGGAGTTTTAATATGAACGATAATGCAATCAAATGGCGATGAGATCAAGGAATGTCTGGAATTCCTCCTAACTAAATGTAACTATAGCTTGGTGGGGTGGGGGGATCTCAGCTGTTCTGCTGACTCCTTCGTCCGTCCCCAGGCTAGCAATGGGGGCCACACTAGCGACTACTCTTCTTCCCTCCCATCCTCACCCAATGTTGGTCACCGGGAGCTCCGAGCTGAGGCAGCGGCGGTGGCTGGATTGAGCACTCCAGGTTCCCTGCACCGGGCAGCCAAACGCAGGACCAGCCTCTTCGCGGTATTGGACATGATGACTCCCCCATCCTCTGGCTATCTGTTACCTGCCCATCTTCCCTGGTCCCTAGACCCTGCCGTTGGGCCCCTTTTCATTCATTGCCTTCTCTGTCCTTCCATCAGTAGATCCCTCTCCTCATTCTCTAACTGATGCCAATAACCATTCTAGAATCGTCGGGGCAGTGATTCTGAGAAGCGGAGTTTGGACAGTCGGGGAGAGACAACAGGAAGTGGACGAGCCATCCCCATCAAACAGGTGGGTGGTCCAGGGGCTGGGGGCAGGCTGGACATACCTGGTCTTGACTGGGCTTTTCTCCCACATGTCTCTTTCCATCCTCCAGAGCTTCCTACTGAAGCGAAGTGGCAACTCCCTGAACAAAGAATGGAAGAAGAAATATGTGACCCTGTCCAGTAATGGCTTCCTACTCTACCACCCCAGCATTAATGTGAGTGGCCGAGATTGGCTGGGCCACACTGGCTGGCCTTGGACACCCTTCTACCTGTACCAGTCTGTGCCTCTGACAAAATTTACCATCACTTCTGGGGAGCCCTAGTCCCATTTTCTTAGGTTCAGCAAACATGTGTTAGGCACCCACTATGTACCCACACTGGAGAGGGGAAAATAGAGACATCCCCTGACAAACTTGCAGTCTAGTGGGAGAGAATAGAGGAAGGACCTCCACCTGGTCTGCCATTCAGGGAATGCTTTCTTCTTCTTCTTCTTTTTTTTTTTTAAGATTTTATTTATTTATTTGACAGATCACAAGTAGGCAGAAAAGCAGGCAGAGAGAGAGGGGGAAGCGGGCTCCCCGCTGAGCAGAGAGCCCGATGCGGGGCTCGATCCCAGGACCCTGGGATCATGACCTGAGCCGAAGGCAGAGGCTTTAACCCACTGAGCCACCCGGGGGCCCCCAGGGAATGCTTTCTGGAGGAGATAGTACTGGGCCAAATCTGGGGAACCCATCCCCTAGAAGCTCATCTGAACACAGTCCTCTCCAGGTCCTCTCTAGCCCATACTATTGGCTGCTTCCCAACACCACCAAGGACCTCAGATTTCCCACACTCTCAACCTCTGTACCCCTCCAGGATTACATCCACAGTACCCATGGCAAGGAAATGGACTTGCTGCGAACAACTGTCAAGGTCCCTGGCAAGAGGCCCCCAAGAGCCATCTCTGCTTTTGGTCCCTCAGCCAGCATCAACGGGTTGGTCAAGGACATGAGCACTGTGCAGATGGGTGAAGGTCCTGGTGAGTGGGGCTCATGGCGGAGAGGCAGAAGAGTTGCCAGAGCTGGGGGATGAGGAGGGGTAATAGGGAAGTGGGGGCTGGGACTGGATAAGCGGGAAGGTGGGTGATAAAGAGGGACTCCATTAGAAGTGTGTCCCAAAGACAGAGAGGCTCACTGAAGCTTTATCTTGTTCCCCTTCCAACAGAAGCCACCACGCCCACCCCAAGCCCAAGCCCCAGCCCCAGTTCCCTGCAGCCACCACCAGACCAGACATCCAAGCACCTGCTGAAGCCAGACCGGAATTTGGCCCGAGCCCTCAGCACCGGTCAGTGAGGACCCACCTTCCATCCACTATCTTCCAGATGTGAATGGGATGTGGGTGGGAAAGGAACTTGTGGTACAAGCTTGGAGGCTGGAATCAGTGCATGAGCAGACACACTGAGCATCTGCTGGGGGCCAGGCACTAAGCTCAGTCATACTGTGATTATCATAATGGTTAACACGAGTGGGTTCTAGAGCTAAATGGATAGAACTTAAATCCTGGCTTGCCACTGGGCAAGTTACTTGACCTCTCTGTGCCTCAGTTTCTTCATCTGTAAAGTGGAAATAGAGGTTGCTTTGAGGATTAAACAAACTGAGAACACTGTCTAGCACATAGTCAGCCATCAGTATTTGGAGTGTTTGAAGATATATATATATATGATATATACGTACATATATATATACACATACATAGGTAGAATATATATATACAGTTGCAATTTACAGTTTACTTACTGTAAATATTTATATACATATGTTTGGTACATTTTTATATTTATATACAATTATTTATTTATATACAATTCATATTTATATACAACTATAATTATATACAATTACTTTATATTTATATATGATTTATATACATATTTTTATTAACATTACAGTATTTATATATAATTACAATTTACGGGTCACCTGTGTGGCTCAGTGGGTTAAAGCCTCTGCCTTTGGCTCAGGTCATCATCCCAGGACCCTGGGATCGAGCCCTGCATCAGGCTCTCTGCTTGGCGGGGAGCCTGCTTCCCCCTCTCTCTCTGCCGGCCTCTCTGCCTACTTGTGATCTCTGTCTCTGTTAAATAAATAAATAAAATCTGAAAAAAAATAATTACAATTTATAATATACTTATGCACACACACACACACACACACACACACAAGTAAACTGTAACAGCAATCCTCACAGCAAACTTGTCAGGTGTAGATTATTATCCCCATACTAGGGATGAAGAAACTGAGGCTCAGAAGATTAAGTGACTTGCTCAAGGTCTCAAGGCCAGTTAGTGGCAGAGCCAGGATCTGAGTGCAGGTCTGACTCTAAACCACTCGTCTGCCCACCTCCCCAGGCATGATCGAGGGGGACCTCCTGGAGAGGAGGGGAACCAGAGCTAGTTCAGGGGAGGAGACAGGCTTTGGAGAAATCAGGAAATCTGTGGAGGGGGCAACTGAGGCAGCTGTGTCCCCCCTCCCTAAGACTGTACGCCATCTGGAGACCTGAGCCCCCTGAGTCGGGAACCCCCTCCTTCTCCCATGGTGAAGAAGCAGAGGAGGAAAAAATTGACAACACCGTCCAAGACTGAAGGCTCGGCTGGGCAGGCTGAAGGTGAGGCCCTGGTGGGCAGTTCCATTCCCACCAGACCCTCACCCCCAACTCCAGATCCCTGGCCCAGCTCCTGCAGGAGGAGGACAAGTGCCTGAGCTGAGTGCTTGACTATCATTATCACTCTGCACATAACTTAGTGAAAAATAGAAGAAGATCCCTCAGCTCCTGTCCTTCCTCCCATTCCCCAGGCAATGCTTTTTCCCCCAGTAGTTCTCAGTCCTGCCATTCCCACACCCAATGACTCCCATTGGTCTGTAGCTCCTGCTTCCTCTCTTAATGACCCCCTAGTTTCTGCTCTTGCCCTCAACCCCATTTATCATCCCAGGCCCTGCACCCAGAACCCCCTGTGGCCCTCAGTGACTCAGTGCCTGACTTCAGTGTCACCCATTGACTCCTCAGCTCCGGGACTCGGTGACCACCAGGTCCCTGTTCCCAATAGCTTCTCATGATCACCAAGCTCCCCCAACAGCCCTTGACCACAGTGATCCCCATTCCTGCCCTCAGTGACCTCCCCAGGCCCCTGAGACTCCTCCGGAACCCCAGGATCCCCTTGTCCCAGGCCCGTGACTAAACTTCTGTCCCCTTTACCTGTGTTCACTCGGATCCTGACCATCCCTTCCCTTCCCAGAGACCTGGCTCCTCACTGGTCATGATAACTGGTCCCCACGCCCTGCTCTCTGCTGGGTTCTCAGACCCAGGTTCCAGATCTGCCTACTCTCATGGCTCTTGGCTTCCGCTCTACTCTGCTCCGGGGCCACTGACTTTAGTTCTGCTTTCTCTCCCCATCTGTCTGTCCTGCTTTGTCTCTGGCACTCTGTCACTATTTCTCTCCATCTCTCCATCTGCCTTTCTTTTTCTCCTTTCTTGGTCTCTTTCTCTGTTCTGCTCTCCATTCTATCTCTATCTCCTTCGCTTCGGGAAACCAGCCAAGCGCAAAATGTGGAAACTAAAATCCTTTGGTAGTTTAAGAAATATTTATAAAGCAGGTAACAAGCGGGGAGCTGGGAGGGGCGCTCAGCTGGGGTGCAGAGGGGTGGGGGTGTCCCTGCCTTCCCCTGCATGTGCTCGGGCTTCCTGCTGTCCCCCACCTTCTGCTTCCCCAACCCCTCTGCCCCACTCCCAGGGGCTTGGGATGGACATCAGGCGGGAAGGGTTTGGGGAAGGCCTCCCCTGTTTGAACTCCATCCCTCATGACCCCATCCCATCCCCCCACCCAGAGGAAAACTTCGAATTCCTGATCGTGTCCAGCACTGGTCAGACGTGGCACTTTGAGGCAGCCAGTTTTGAGGAGCGGGATGCCTGGGTCCAGGCCATCGAAAGTCAGATCCTAGCCAGTCTGCAATGCTGTGAGAGCAGCAAGGTCAAGGTAATGGGTGGGGGGTGAGGGCTGGGGGCGAGCAGAGGTGAGTGTCTTGAGTCTGGAGAAGGGCTCAGTACAAGAGAATCAATACAAACCCCAACCCTTTCTGCAGCTGCGCACAGACAGCCAAAGTGAAGCAGTGGCCATCCAGACGATCCGGAACGCCAAGGGGAACTCTATCTGCGTGGACTGCGGGGCCCCCAGTGAGCGCAAGGGGGCAGCGGAGGGGTCTGGGAGGGAGTGTGGTTCGCTGGGATTGGGGAAGGCTGGGGTGCCCATGCTGCCTGCACGACAGGGAAGCCGACCTCTGCACTCCCTCCCCAGACCCCACGTGGGCCAGTTTGAACCTGGGCGCACTCATCTGCATCGAGTGTTCTGGCATTCACCGGAACCTGGGTACACACCTGTCCCGCGTTCGCTCGCTGGACTTGGATGACTGGCCTCGGGAGCTGACCCTGGTGCTGACGGCCATTGGCAACGACATGGCCAACCGCGTGTGGGAGAGCGACACGCGGGGCCGCACCAAACCCACGCGGGACTCTTCGCGGTACGTGGGAGGGAAGCGGGGCGCTTAGGGTGTGCGGATCCCGGGAGGTTACCCGAGTGAGGGGCAGAGGACCTGGGTTGGGGTCTAGAGCCCTTCCTGTTCATCTCTGGTCTTGTAGGGAGGAGCGTGAATCATGGATTCGCGCCAAGTACGAGCAGCTGCTGTTCCTGGCGCCGCTGGGCACTTCCGAGGAACCGCTGGGCCGCCAGCTGTGGGCCGCGGTGCAGGCCCAGGACGTGGCCGCCGTTCTCCTGCTTCTGGCCCATGCACGACACGGGCCCCTCGACACCAGCGTGGAGGACCCGCAGCTTCGCTCCCCCCTTCATCTGGCAGCCGAGCTCGCCCACGTTGTCATCACGCAGCTGCTGCTGTGGGTGCGTGAGTGAGGATTGGGGAAAGGGGTTTTGGAGGGCTCCCGCTGGGAAACAGCCAGGCGCGGGGGAGCCTGATGTCCCTAAAAGGACCCTGGAAGCGGGCCTGCAAATTCTGGGGAGACGTGCGGGTGTCTGCCCTACAGGGAGTCTTGGTGACGCGGCCGTCTCTGTCCTTCTAGTACGGCGCCGACGTGGCCGCCCGCGACGCACAGGGCCACACGGCGCTGTTCTACGCCCGCCAGGCTGGAAGCCAGCTATGCGCCGACATCCTTCTCCAGCACGGCTGCCCGGGTGAGGGCGGCAGCACCGCCACCACCCCCAGCGCAGCCACCACCCCCAGCATCACCGCCACGCCCAGCCCCCGCCGCCGGAGCAGCGCCGCCAGCATGGGTCGCGCCGACGCCCCCGTCGCGCTGGTATAGTTGCCCAGCGGGAGAGACACCCCCACTCCCACACGGGCCGGGCACGACCACATCGGGCGGACCGCTGGACAGATGCACCCACTCACCTCTCCAATCCGCACCCCGCCCCACGGGAGCACTTCTTCCCCCCACGAGGGCACAGCCCCCACGCCTCCCAGAAGACACAAACTCACCTCCCTCTCCCCAACGAGGCATGGAGACCCCAGCTCAACACGCCCCCTCTCCACCTTTTCCACACTCGGATTGATCTGGGTCTACCCGCGGGGTGTCTGCGGAAGCAGAGCCCCTGTCGCGGAACCGGCTCCTGGGAGCTTGGATTTACCCGCTTGCGCCCCCTAGGGGTGGAGGGGGAAGACCCAGTCCTGCTTGTGCTCGACAATCCCAAGGCGGGAGCACATACCCAGGCTGGCTCCTGGGGCGATGCCACGCCAGAGGGAGGGGTTAGTACGTGGGAGAGCTAGCCCTGGGACTTGGGGCCAATACCGGGGACCCCACCCCTTCCATGCTAATCTCACTGCCCGGTGAAGGGGGAAGGGCAGCGAGGGGCAGGACCCCTGCAGCCCAAGGGGTAGGGGGGTCCCCAACCCTTTCCGTGAAAGGGACCATGAGGAGTGGAAATCAGGACGTCCCCCCACACCCACCCATGGATGGAAGCTAACGGGCCGGGGGAGCCAAGAGCCTGGGTCCCTCCTCACTATTATCTCGGGAAGGAGAAGAGATGGAGCAGAGCGGGCTAAGGGGACAGGGGAGGGACCTTGTAATTTATTGCTTTGTTCCCCAACAAGGGGGCGGGGGTGGGCAGGGACTCGGGGAGGGCGTTTCAGGGTAGGGGAAGCCAGGGGTGGGCAGAGGGTGGGGTGGGGTGGGGGTGCTCTCGGGTTGTGAGTGTCTGTGACCGTGACTGCGTACCTGTGACTGTGCAGCGCCCGTGGTGATCTGGGGTAGGGGGCACCTCTGCAATGGGACCCCTCCCCCACTATTCTTCCTGTCCAGCCCCTCCCTCCCACTGGAGCAGCTCCAGACCTGTCCCTCAACCCCATGATCCCTCCCAGCCAGGGCTAAGAGGATGTGAGGTGGCTGGGAGGGTTTCCAGGCCTCCTTCCCCATCCCCAGAAGGGGGTGGCGGGTTGGATTTACCTGGCCCAGTCCTGCCTCCTTTAATCAATCCAGCCCTTGGACCGTCTGTGTCAGTGGTTTCCGGTCTTTTTTTTTTTTTTTTTTTCCTCAGCTAAAATATTTTGCAAAGGACCAGGTAATTGGGGAGGGGAGAGGGACGGGGGCAGAGGGAAATGCCCTCATCTCCTCTGAGGCAGATGGTGTGAATCTTCTTCAACAGCAATTAAAGAGGAAGTGATTTTTGTCTAGGGGGGAGCTGCTGGCTTTTTCTTGAAGAGGCGGGTCAGGGAATGGACTTGGTCAAGGTGGGAAACTGGAGGTGGGAGAGGGCTGGCAGAGGGTGCCCCTGCTGGTAGGTCAGATACTTCCCCCTGTAGTGAAAGGTCAGAGCAAAAGTAGGGATCCAGGGAGCTAAAAAGTCCATGACTCCCAAGATGACCCCCTTTCTGGGAAGGAGCTGGGGTGTGGAACTTAGAGGAGATGACAGGGGAGGGGGCTGCTTGGAGAGGGGGAGAAGCTGGGCCAGCTTTGGTTGAAAGGAAGATCTTTGGAATCAGATCTGATTTTAAAGCCGGGCCTTCCACTTCATGGCTAGGTGGCCTTGGGCAGGTTACCTTGGTGGCATCTGTTTATCGGTAATCTGAACCATCTGTTCAGAGAGACCTGGTGAGGACTCCAGCACTGGCCATGGAGGACTGCCCTAGGGACCCGGTACCAGAAGTAGAACTCATTATGGTAGGAGCTGGGAAATCTCACAGCCACAAAGGTCCCTGGTATTCACACACTTCATGCCCAGCTGATGGAGTAGACATCTGCCCCCCTCCATGTCCTCTAGGCCACTGAGGTCAGTGCTGCCCCCAACAGCTGCAGTGCTTCTTGGTTCAGCATGAAGCCCATCCTGCTGTCTCTCGTGGGCAGCAGAAAGTGTTTGCTCCGATAGAGGGGCTGGCTGGAGTGGCACTGGCCAGCAGCCCAAGCAGGCTGGGCACAGCCACCACATGTCATTCAGTCAATGGCCCTGAGTCTTCTGGTAGAGCCTCTAGTAGAGACTCAGAACCTCCCACCCCACAGACAGCTGCTGGTGTGCCATCAAGCTAACAAGGTGTGGTGGCAGCAGTGGGCCCAGGTCCCAATCATGTGGAGGCCCTCATTACCCAGGATTCTAGGATGGGGACCACCCAGCACAGCAGTCCAACATAGGGAAAGGTGAGCGCAGGGATGCGGGTGCAGTGACATGTACAGAGGCAGGTGTGTATTCTGGGAGGGCAAATCAAAAGAAAGGGGGAGGAGAATGGGGGTGACACACCTGGGTGGCTCAGTCGATTGAGCGTCCCACTCTTGATTTCAGCTCGAGTCAGGATCTCAGGGTGGTGGGATTGAGGCCTGTGTCGGGCTCCTTGATGGGCATGGAGCCTGCTTGAGATTCTCTTCTCTCTCCTTCTGCCACCCCTCCACCCCCTCCCTCTCTTAAAAAAAAAAGGCAAGAGAAGGAATTAACCTCAGGTGGAACACCTGGCTATTCCCTCTTTCAGCTCAGAGACCCTGGACTCCCGCAATCCATCTCCACTCTACTTCTTGGTGGCAAAAGTTCACTATCTTCCTCAGAAGCTCGAGTGTGAGAGAGTTTGTGGAGGAAGCAAGGGCCCCGGAGAGCATAGAGTTACCACAGGGAACCGCAAGCCAGTGGGGAGTTCCTTTCCTTTCCAGCCAGTGAAGGGTGGTCAGGGTGTCAGCAACCCCACCGCAAATCCCAACACTAAGTAATCCACTGGCTTTTTTTTTTTTTTTTTTAATCATTGGCTCCCTCTTGGGCTTTGTGGGAAATGTGAAGGGTGGAGTGTGTGGGATCACAAAATGCCACACTCTCCGGGTTGTGCACAATAGGACTCTAGAAGGAGACTCCTGGGGTGGGGGTTGCTGAGGAGAGCTGCTGCCCTTTCACATCCATGCCACCTTCCCAGCTCACCTCGGGTGTCCTCACCTGGATTCCTGCTGCCCCTCCTCACCCCTACTCTTGCCACAAACCGTTGCCACACACCCTGCTCCCCTCCTTTTGTTTGCCTTAGCACAGCTGGGACAGACCAACTTTCTCCATGGGAGTTTCACTAAAAGCTAAAGGAAAGCAAAAAGGAATTTTCCATTGAAAGTACAAGATTATTCCACTTAGCGAGGTTTCCAGAACTCCGTGTCTATCCTCATCAAATTCTACTATAGCTTCAGATCAGCTTTTGAGATGCCTTTAAGACTTTTGCCTCCAAGGACCATCTAGTGTCTTCAGAACTCAGGAGCTGGTTCGTGAGAACTTACCCAGCACTTTCTGTGGGCCTGGTGCTGTGCTAAGAGCATGAAACACACAGTAGGTTCTGCTCAGTACTCAAAACCATTGGAGGCCAGCGTGATTATCCACAACTTACCCGAGAGGAAACAGCACTTGAAAAGTTAAATAACTCTTTCACAGCCCGGCCGAGTAAAGAGAGGAGTAAGGATTTGAACCCAGCACCCCAATAACAGCTGCCCGTGAGGCATGTCTCAGATCTTGCACTGGGGAAGCATTCCTTCCCTGCAAGACCCCCAAATGGACCCGAGGAAGCAGGGTTTCACAAGTCTTCCCATTTACAGTTCTCCATAAAACAATGTAAGTATAACGTGCAAAATAAGCACCCACTGACATTCAGAAAGAAGAGGGCGGGTCTCAGACAACTTTCTTCAACAACAACTGAATCTCACTTTGACTTCTGGAGACCCAAGAGTTCAATGGGCTCCAGCTTACCTGTGAGTCGGTGCCATCTTCAGCAGGAAAACTGTACCTCTCGGAGATGGAGAGCAAGACAAGAAAAGCGGGAGGTGAGGGCCCCTGTGTTTGCACTTGGCAACGGGGAGGAGATGGAGAGATCTACCCAGACCCACCTGGCCTGGGCACAGTCATAGCTGGAGTAGGCGGGCACTGGGGCTGGTGAAATGACGCCGTGCGGCAGGCAGGCACCGGTGCGGGCGGCCAACAGAAGCCGCAGCGCGCTGTGGTGGGCGTCACTTGAAAAGTTACTTTTCAAATGGGGCAACTCCATGCTGTGCACCCCACTTTCCGGATGTGAAGGGGGAAAGAAGGAATAGAAAGAGGAGGAAAAGGAGGGACAATGGAACTACAAGTGCTTCAGTCCTTGGCAGGTCAGTGAGCTTTATTTCTCTGTCCTGGTCTCTTCCTGTGCGTCCCAGTCCCCACTGGTGCCACCTGACAGGGGTGGGGGTGGAGCACAGAATAGAATCGGAGAGTGTGCACCCCATCCTGAGAAGAACATGAAGCCTCAGGTCTACTAGAGCCCCCGCCTCACCCACCCCCTGAGAAGAAAACAGAGATTGATGGATTGATGGTCCAGTTCTTTATTGAGAAACCTGATTGTTCAAGAACATGGTGGGTGGTTCTGTACCCCACCCTTTTCAGTGGGATCGTGTCAGAGGTGGTGGGCAACTTTCTCCCATTTCCTCAGAAACAGAGGCGAAGGCACCTCAAGTTGGAAGCCCGGATTGTAGGGAACAGTGTGGGCAGGGAAAAGAGTAGGGCATCCCGAGCCGATCCAAGGGAAGGCGGTGGCCCCAAAGAGCAGCTCAGGCAGGGTGTGGGGGACCTGCTGAACTGCCCCACTCTTCTTGCTCTCCCCACCCTCCTTCACTCAAAAGATCTCATCAGCTCTCCAGGGAGGGAGGGGAAAGGAGCCGACAAGTTAGGGGACGGGTACCAGGGAGCCAGGGAGAAAGTAAGGGGCTGTGGGGAGAAGCCTGGGAGAGTAAACCCCACAGGCCTGCGAGGTCTTGGGTGGCTCTGAGCAGCAGCAGTTGTGGCGGGGGGGTGGCGTGCTCACCCCAGAGCCTCTCTATACCCCCCAGGAGGGAGGCAGCAGGAGGCTAGGTCCACAGCTCAGCTCTACTCTGCTGTTTGGCCTTCAGGGCACCGGGCGCGCGGGTGAGGGGAGGAGGAGGCAGGGCCAGTCTAGGCAGGCTCTGAACTCCCTGGCTGGCCAATGGCAGAGGTGGTCTCAGAAGTCAAACTCCTCCAGGTCCCCTGTGCCCTCCCCGCCTCGAGAGCCCCACACTCGGCGGTAATTGCTCTCCAGCTCCTTCTGCCGTTGCCGCTCTTTCTGCGCCTCCTCTGCTCCCTGCACCTGCGGGGAGGGCGCGTGGTGAGGGGCTGCTGGTGGTGAGGCAAGGGCGCACAGGGCGCTAGAGCATCCGGGGACTAGCCGTGTGGGGAGGGCAGGGACCTGGCACCCGCACTTCACAAGGGAACATCCATCCAATTGCCAGAAATTCCAGCAGCTCAGAAGGTGGCAGAGGCTGGGACTGGCCAGGATGCCCCTGGCCATGCTCTCCACTCCACCACGCTAGAGCAGGGTGAAGGCTTGGAGCTCCAGGGCTGGGGAGTAGGCTGCCTCTCACCAAGATATTGAAGAAAATCTCCTTGAGGTTTCTCGTGTCCTCGTCAGTTAGCCAACGTGCGTCCTCCTCTGTCCCTTCAGCCCCTGGTCGCACGATTTTGATTTCAATTTTCCCTGGAAAGGAGCCGTGAGGGGAGTGAGGGGAGAGGATGGATGGGCGCTTCTGTGCAGGGCCCTCTGCCTCCCAGGTCCCCAGCGAGGTTTCCAGTCCGCCTTGACCCAGCCCCTCCACCTCGGGCAGCAGGCCCTGCCAACAGCTCTGAAGCCAGCCAGCCCCAGGGCCCACCTTCCGCTGTGAGCCCCTCCCTCTCCAGCAGCTCCTTCACCAGCCCCTCGATTTGTTTCAGCTGTGGGTTTTCCCGTTTCATCTCGAGGACAGTCAGATCCTGATTGGGGCCTCCGTGACGGAGCTTGGTGACCCGGACCCGGACTCTGTGCTCAGGATCCTCCTCTTAGAGGGGGAGACACACAGGGAGACACAAAGCAGAGCCGTGACTCCAGGTTAGGGGCAGTGGTGGTCACCTCTCCCCTGGCCATCCACTGGTTTGGGCAGTTTTCCATCACAAACACATAGAGGAACTGGGGCTCAGAATAAATTAATGCCCTCCCCTTCAGGCCTCTACAGCTTCCTCCACCAGCGGCAGCCTCCCTTTCCCAGCCTCCCTTTCCCCTCCCGGACTGGGAAGTCTCTGCCTCTCCCCCACAGGAAAAATGACTGTGTTTTCTGAAGCAAAAATCAGGCCACCCAAGCCAACAAAGAAGTTTTGTTTTTTAAGAAGCAGGTTGGAAAACTGTGGTTTGGTACTCCACATGCTGCTACTCGAAAGACATTCCAATGTTTACAGAGATAGTGGGATGGATGGTTTGAAAAGAGAATATTCCATTTGGAATGTCTGATCTCATATGACCCTGTGGAAGGGAGATCAGGGAGTGCGAGAAGCAGCAGTAACTGCAAGTCTGTCCAGGAAGTCAGTTTAGGAATAGCTGGGCTTGTGTGTTCACACCCCACCAGCTGGGGCCTCCCCCAGCACACAGGGCTCAGTATTGGTAAGCTGCCTCCTTCCCCCCTGTGTGGTCTTCAGCACACAGACCTGCTTGCAGTCGTTCCCTTACTGTCTCCTGACCACCCACTATGCGCCAGGGAAGTGTTAGGCGCTGGGTGCACAGAAGCAAGCCAGAAAACTAGATACACTCCAGAAGCTGCTTCCCAAGCAGATGAATGAATAGGAGGTAACAAGGCAAAGGGATGGAGGCCGTGGGAAGGCAGGTGTGAAAACAGTGTTCCAGAAAGAGGGAAGGGAGTATGATTTCTCGGAAGGGAAAGAACATGATGCCCTCCAGAGTCCACGAGCTGAGGGACAAAAGACAGTGGGCTTGACAGTGCCCCTCCCTGTCTGACAACTCCTACCTGCTGTTTTGGGGGAGGGGGTAGGCTTTTTGGGGACAACCCTCCTTTTCCTGTGCTTCTTCTGTGCCAGCTCTGGACTCTGTTTTTCCTCCAGCCTTTTGATGAGTTTGTTGAGAGTGGATGTCAGGGCCAGCATTGCCCGATCACGCTCGGATTCCTTCTTCAACCCGTCTGGGTCCAGCTCCTTCTCTGTCTGGAATGCCCAAAGCAGGAGCAGAGAGTCAAGGGTCTGGGGGGTGGAAGTCAGTGGTCCACACTCTACAGGAGAGCACTAGTTAAGTTTCAGCCCTCTCTTGGGTCCCCATTCCCTACTGTCCCCCCTTTCATTAAGTAAACAACCTCCCGGAGGCTGCTCTGTGCTCCCTTTGGGCCCCTCTGCCCACCCCGCCTCAGCCCACAGGGCAGTGGGTTGGCGCACACAGGAGTGAGGGCCACGCGCACCTCCTGGATGATGTTCTCCAGTTCCCGCTCCATGCCAGCCTTCACCTCCGACCGGAGCCGCTCTCGGTCGGACGGGAGCAGTATCCCTTCCAGTTCCTTCTCAAACTCTCCCAGTAACTGCTGTTCATCCTCATCTTCATCTTCCTCCTCCTCCTCTTCCTCCTCTTCCTCCACCTCGTTCTGATGGTCCGTGTCACTCTTTTCCTTCATCTCTGCTTCCCTCTGAGGGCCTTCAGCGGCATCCTCCGCAGGCTGCTCTGGGCCTCCGTTTGGCCTCCCCTGGGTGGATGGGGACCAGAAGAAAGAGGTGGACAGTTGCGGTTTCAGCAGAAACACAGTGGCCGGAGCGCAGTGGCGGGGGTCTCGGGAGGGGGAAAGAAAGGGAGTCACCCCCGCTGGGCTCACTGCAGGCCCCGGTCAGGGGCGGTTGGCTAAGTGCTCCCTACAGGGAGGCGGGCTCTTTCCCTCCCTTAAGCAGGGTCCATACCTTTTTTGCGCCACCTTTCAGCTCCTCTATCAATCGAATCAAGTCCGCAGGACTCCGGATGACTTTGACCTGCACATTGTTCTGAAAATCTGCAATGAAAGAGCAGGAGTGAACCAGTTGTGTCCTAAATTCTATTTTGATTTCCTAAGGAGGGGAGAGGAGGAGACCATGGAAGGACATGGTCCCAGCCTCCAGGAGCCACCTGTCTGGTCAGTGAGCTAGGGGCCAACGTAACCCCCTGGAGAGCACTGTCCTAAGGGCGACCCACAGGTGAGAGAGGGAACACTAACGAGCTGCTGGCGAGGGCACCACTGAGCCCCGCTGGTAATGACTCCAGTTTTTAGGACTACAGAAGAGATTCTGAGGCCACAGGCTCCTCTTCCCTGGATACTGTTCTCCCCTTTCCACAAATATAAACTATTGTCGACTCTGTTCCAGACACTGTGCGATGAACTACAGACTCATTCTCATTTAATCTCACAACCACCCTGTAAGGTAGGGGTATTACCCACTGTTGGGGGTGAGGAAATTGAGGTTAAGTGAAATCACCCAGGATTACAAAGTCAGCAAGCTGTGGAACCACTGTGTCCTGCTATCTCCCTAGAACAGAACTGCTGTCTGCCAACAGTATTACCTCCTGTAAAAATGAATTTGATGCTGGCCTGGCAGCCCAAACTCCCCAACCAATGTTTACCTCCACCGCACCCCCAACCCCGCCAACCTCAGAATACATGCAACCAGGAAAGGAGACAGCGACGGTTCGCTCACCTTGGGGAGGGCCGGGAGCTGGATCTGCTGTCTCAAGGTTGGGTTCCTGCTCCCGATGAGGAGAAAAGGGCAGAGTCAAGTACACAAGTGTGTTTATGCCTACCACACTCTTAAGGTGGTGGTTCTGGGTAGATCCTGGCCTCCCTAGACCAGTATAGGTCATCTCGTGATGACTGCAGCTCGCCAGGGCCAGCCTCATCTGAGCAGTGGCCGGGAAGCTGGCTCTCACCTCAGCCTGAGCCTCCTCCACCCCAGGGGTCTGCTCCTCTGGTTCATGAAGCATCTTCCAGAAATCTGATTCCTTATTCTCCTCCTTGGTGGGGTGTGCACCTGGGATACAGAGAACAGGGAGGAATTGGGAAGGAAGGGAGAAATGGAAGGGACCAAGCAGAATGGGGTCCATTCTCCTTCACTATTGCTAAGGAATCAGGACCCACTTCCTCCCCACCCCCAACAGTCAGTCCAGGACAGTAAGACTGGGGAAGGAAGGACCAGAGAGAGGTGTCGTGGAACAGGGCTCACAAGGTCCTACCTGCTCTCTTTGAGGGCCCTGCTCCCAGCTGGACCTCACTCCACATGTGCGGCTCCAGGTCTTGCAGCTCTTCGAGGACTTTATCCCCGTACTGCTTGGAGTCTACTGAGAAACAGCATGTGGGCAGGACAAGGCCACATGCCTCTGGGCTCTCAATCCCTTATCTTCTGCTAGTCCCTCCCCGTATCTCGCCCTTCTCATTACTCACCAGCTTGCCTCTGAATGTAGGCCATGTACTCCTCAGGCTGCAGAGCAGGGTGACAGAGAATGGCCTGGGGGGCGGCACTGGGTGGGGGCCGGAGCAGAGGGTGGGGGCACAGCCGAGGTGTCCGAATGGTCAGCACATAAGAGCAGGACAAGGGCTCATCCACACGATCAATGTAGTCCCCAGAAATACCAGCACCCTCGTCACAGAGGAACTGCCAGGACAGAGAGGGTGGACAAACAGTAATGACCGCTACCCGTGAGCTTTTGTTCTTGGAGCAGCTGCCTGTTCTCGAGCACGAACTTTGTGTCTGGTACTGTGCCTACACCGCACAGACGACACTTTACAGACACCAGCTCCGTTAATCATCACAAAACCTAGCGAGGGATGGATTAGTAGCTCAGATTTGTGGCTCAAAAAACTGAGGTTTGACTCGGATAAGGGACTCAGCCAGGCTGACCACTGGTAAGTGGTAAAAACAGGAATTGACTTCAGGCAGCTTCCCTGTGGATAACCAGCCAGTTTGTGTTTCCCATTCTTCCTCTATATAAATACAGCATATATATCCTTGCGTGCATTTGAGATACAGATACGATACAGTTGACCCTTGAGCAATGCGGGGGGTTAGAGACACTGACCTCCCCCTTCACAGTCAAAAATCTGCCCAGAACTTCCAACCCCTGCCCCCAGCTTCACTACTAAGAGCAAGAGCCATAAGAGCTCACTTTTTACTGTGATCTACAATTTACTGGAGACACACTGCTCCTGCAGACATGATGAGCGTCCCAGAGTTTTGAGCAGACACCCACAGCGCTAGAGCTCATCCCAACAGCAACAGGAGATGGCTTCGAAAGCGTTACAGTCGTCCAGTATGTCCTGTGGTTTTATGCTGTTATGATTTAATACCGCATCCTTGTTTGTTTACACTTCTCTATACTGCGGATTACACCATATATGGTCTGTAAGTTTGTGCATAAGTTTTGATAAATTTTAACTTCTGTAATAGATTTGTGTATATTTTATGGTAGCAAATGGTAAAATAGACTACTACCTACATATATTTCATGCATTCATGACATACCTAACTTTATTTTTTCAATCCTTCTAAGCTACGTGGTTCATCTGGGAGTTTTTTCAAATTGTCATAAATCTCCAAAAAAAATTTCCAATATATTTACTGAAAAAAAATCGGCTTATAAGTATGCCCACACAGTTCAGACCTGTGTCTGTGTTGGTCAAGGGTCAACTGTACTTATATGTATTTGAAATATATATATTCTTTTTCTGTGTGTACTCATGTACATATCTGTGTGTAAATATATAAATGATTAAAATTTTTTCCCTGCAAAAGACAAGAACGAAAAAAAGACCTCAAATCAGTAACTTAACCTTCTACCTTAAATCACTAGAAAAAGAAAAGCAAACTAAACCCGAAGCAAGCAGAGGGAAGGAAGTAACACAGATTTGAACAAAAGTAAGTGAAATAGAGAATAGAAAAACAATAGAGAAAAATCAATGAAACTAAAAGTTGTTTTGAAAAGATCAGTAAGTGACAAAACTTCAGCTAGACTTACCAAGAAAAAAAGAGAAGACCCAAATTAGTATAATCAGGAATGAAAGAGGGGATACTACTATTTACTTTACAGAAATAAAAAAGGATTGTAAAGAAATACTATGAACACTTACATGCCAACGAATCAGATAACTTAGATGAAATGGACACATTTCTAGAAAGACACAACTACCAAAACTGATTCAAGAAGAAATAGACAACATGAATAGGCCCATAACAAGTATAGAGATTAAATTAGTATTCCAGAAACTAACCACACAGAAAGGCCTGGGCCGGATGGGTCTACTGGTGAATTCTACCAAACATTTAAAAAAAATAAACACCAATCCTACTCAAACTCTTCCAGAAAAAAAGAAGAGGAGGGAATATTCCCCCAACTCATACTACAAAGCCAGTATTATAACCGTGATACCAAATCTACACAATTATAACCCTGATACCAAATCTATACAAATATATCATAAGAAAAGGAAATTGTAAGCCAATATCTCTTATAAATGAAGACCCCAAGTGGTCAACAAGATACTAATCAAATTTAGCAACATATAAAAAGGGTTACACACCAGACCACATGGATTTATCCCAAGAGTGCAAAGTTGGGCTAACATAAAAAAAATCCATTAATGTAATTAATACACCCTATCAACAGATTAGATGACAAAACCCACATGATCATCTCAATGGATGCAGAAAAAGCATCTGATAAAATGCAACACACTCTTCATGATTAAAACCTTCAACAAACTTAGAAGAGAATTTCATCAACCATCTATGAAAAAAAAAAGCCATCTATGAAAAATCCATAGCTAACGTTATACTTAATAGTGAAAAACTGAATGGTTTCTCCCTAAGATCAGAAATGAAACAAGGATGGAGCACCTGGGTGGCTCAGTTGGCTAAGTGTCTAACTCTTGATTTTTCGGCTCAGGTCATAATCTTGGGGTCATGAGATCAAGCCCCTACTGGCTCCAAACTGGGAGTGGATCCTGCTTGAGACTCTCTCTACCCCTTTCCTCTCCCCCTTCCTCCCACTCCCAGCTCTCTCTCATGCTCGAGCTCTCATTCTCTCTCTAAAAAAAAGGGGGGGAGGAATAAGACAAGGGTGTCTACTCGTGCCACTTCCATTCAGCACTGGGCTGGAGGTTTTGACCAGGCCAATAAGGCAAGAAAATGAAACAAAAGGCATCAATATTGGAAAGAAAAAAATAAAACCATCTCCATTTACAGATGATTTTATATACAGAAAATCCTAGGGGCATCTGGGTGGCTCAGTTGGTTAAGCATCTGACTTTTTTTTTAAGATTTTATTAATCCATTTAAAAGAGAGATATAGCAAGAAGAGAGCAAGAGCAGGGTGGAGAGGGAGTAGCAGGCTCCCACTGAGCAGGGAGCCCGACGTGGGGCTCAATCTCAGAACCCTGGGATCATGACCTGAGCCAAAGGCAGACACCCAACTGACTGAGACACACAGGTACCCCAGCATTTGACTCTTTAGCTAACTCAGGTCTTGATCTCAGGGTCAGGAGTTCAAACCCCTCTTAATATTAATACTTAATATTAAGATACCTATCTTCCCTCAAATTGATCACTACATTCAATGCAATCCCCACCAAAATTCTAGCTGGTTTCATTGTGGAAATTAAATAACTGATCCTAAAAGTCATATGAAAATTCAAGGGACTCCAAATAGCCAAAATAATCTAGGAAAAGAACAAAGTTGGAGAACTTACACTGATTTTTAAAACTTGCTACAAAACTACAATAATCCAGGGGCACCTGGGTGGCTCAGTGGGTTAAAGCCTCTGCCTCGGCTCAGGTCATGATACCAGGGTCCTGGGATCGAGCCTCGCATTGGGCTCTCTGCTCAGCAGAGAGCCTGCTTCCTCCCCTCTCTCTCTCCGCCTGCCTCTCTGCCTACTTGTGATCTCTCGCTGTTAAAAAAAAAAAAAAAAAAAGGCACCTGGGTGGCTCAGTGGGTTAAGCCTCTGCCTTCGGCTCAGGTCATGATCTCAGGGTCCTGGGATCGAGCCCCGCATCGAGCTCTCTGCTCAGCAGGGAGCCTGCTTCCCCCTCTTTCTCTGTCTGCCTCTCTGCCTACTTGTGATCTCTCTCTCTCTCTCTCCCCCCCCTCTCTCTGTCAAATAAATAAATAAAATCTTTTTTTAAAAATAAAAGACTACAATAAACCAGACAGTGTTAGTACTAACATAAAGACAGATACATTGACCAATGAGATAGAATTTAGAATCCAGAAATTTACCTTTACTTTCACCATCTTTTTTTTTAAGGTAACCAAGATAATTCAATGGGAATCATCTTTTCAACAAATGATGGTGGGTCAACTGGATATCTATGTGCAAAAAAAAAAAAAAGGAGTTGGACCCCTACCTCCTACTATATACAAAAATTAACTCAAAATGGATCAAAGACCTAAATATAAAACTATAACATTTTCAGGAGAAAATACAGGTATAAGTCTTCATGGCCTTAGATGAGCTAATGGTTTATTTAATAGGACATCAAAGGCACAAGCAACAACAACAACAAAAAATAGGTAACTGGAATTCATCAAAATTAAAAACTTTTGTGCTACAAAGGACACCATCAAGAATGTGAAATGACAACTCAAAGAATGGGAGAAAATATTTGTAAATCATGTATCTGATAAAACTTGTATCCAGAATATACAAAGAAATCTTCCAACTCAATAATAAAAAAACACATAATGCAACTTAAAAACAGACAAAAGATCTGTAGACAACTCTCCAAAGAAAACACACAACTTGCTAATAAAGCACATGACAAGATGTACCACGTCTTTTACCATGCGGGAAATGCAAATCAAAACCACAATGAACTACCACTTCACACTCACTAGGATAGTTATAGTTTAAAAGAGAAAAGCAAATATTGGGGTGTCTGGGGGGCTCAGTCGGTTAAGAGGCTGCCTTCGGCTCAGGTCATGATCCCAGGGTCCTAAGGTTGAGCCCCACATGGGGCTTCTTACTCGGCAGGGAGCCTGCTTCTCCCTCTCCCTCTGCCTGCCGCTCCCCCTGCTTGTGCTCTCTGTGTCCAATGAATGAATAAAATCTTAAAGTAAATAAATAAATAATTTTAAAGAGAAATAAAAGCAAGTGTTGGTGAGGATGTAGAGAAACCCTCATATACTACTCGAAGGGCTGTAAGATGGTTGCTACTGCTTTGGGAAGAGTGTGGCAGTTTCTCCAAGAGTTTACCATATGATCCAGCAGCTCTACTCCTTGGTATCTACCAAGAGAAATGAAAAGCTATGTCCCCGCAAAATCTTGTCCACAAATGTTAAAAGCAGCATTGCTTTTAACTAAAAAAGGCAAATAACCTAAATGTCCACCAAGTGATGACTAGATGAACAGAACATGGAACAGTTCTTGGCAATAACATGTGAGAAAGTACTGGTGATGCTACCCATAGATGATCCTCGAACACATGGTAAGTGAAAGAAGCCAGACACAAAGGTCACACACTGTATGGTTCGTCACATGAAATGTCTAGAAAAGGCAAATCTGTAGAGACAGAAAGATGAGACATTGTTTAGAGGTCTGGAGTGGAGGGCGTGGTCATGGGGACAGTTTGATGGAGAGTAACTGCCAAAGAGTAGGGACTTTCTTTTAGGGTAAGGAAGATGATCTGAAGGTAACTGTGGTGATGATGGCACAATTCTGAATATACCACACACCACTAAATCACACACTGAATTGTATGGCATGTGACTTATATCTTTATAAAAACTCTTACTGAGAAAAATACTACATAACTTCTTACTCAAGTGAAAGAAAAGATGGCATGATTAAGACAAAATGAAAGAAAATAAAAGAGAGAAAAAGAAAGAACAGATAAAACAAAAGAAAGCATAAAGTAAAATGTTAGATGTAAATCCAAATATATATATATATATATATAAAATAAATGGTTAAAATTTTCTAAAAACACAACTATATGCTGTTTACAGAACACATTTAAGACATAAGAATATAGAAAGGCGAGGAGCGCCTGGGTGGCTCAGTGGGTTAAAGCCTCTGCCTTTGGCTCAGGTCATGATCCCAGGGATCCCAGGGATCCCCAATCCTGGGATTGAGCCCCGCATCAGGCTCTCTGCTACTCGGGGAGCCTGCTTCTCCCCCCTCGCTCTCTGCCTGCCTCTCTGCCTACTTGCAATCTCTGTCTGTCATATAAATAAATAAAATCTTAGAAAAAAAGAATATAGAAAGGCTAAAAGTAAAAGGATGAAAAAATAGAGTAAACAACTCAATGAAAGATGTTATATAGTTCTATTACCACACAAGAGACTGTAAGCAAAAAAAAAATTAAGACAGAAAAGGTCAATTCATAATGTTAAAAGTTCAACTTATGAGGAAGATAATTTAAATTGTCTGTAATTCTTTATCTTCCTTATTGTCTGTCTCTCCCAAATAGAGCAGGAATTTTTGTCCTTTTTTGTTCACCAAAATATCCCTAGCAACTACAACAGTGCCTGGCATGTAGAAGCCCTTAATAAACATTTGTTGAGGGTGCCTGCATGGCTCAGTTATTGAGCATCTGCCTTTGGCTCAGGTCATGACTCCAGAGTCCTGGGATTGAGCCCCACATTGGGCTCCCTGCTCGTAGGGAAGCCTGCTTCTCCCTCTCCCACTCCTCCTGCCTGTGTTCCCTCTCCAGCTGTTTCTCTCTCTGTGTCAAATAAATAAATAAAATCTTTAAAAACAAGCAAACAAACAAACAATTTGTTGAAGAAATTAATACATTGCCCCAATATACATAAAGCAATAATAGAATAGTAATGAGTAAGTTTAAAGAATAAGGAATAACAGACAAATCAATAATTATAGCAGAAGACAAATCAGTAAAGATACAAATGATTGAACAGCACAATTAATAATCATGACCTGAAAGACACACAGAAAACACTGTACCTAACAACAGAGTACACCTTCCTCTCCAGCACAAAGAAACATTTAGAGAAACTGACATATACTGGACCATTCAACAAGTCTCAGCAAATTTAAAGGACTCAAATGATATAACTATCAAATAATCTACATAATTTTGAGATATATAAGAAAGTCAGGGAAACCTGAAGATACTGAATATTTGATAATAATGAGGAGTTACTGTTAATCTTCAGTGTATTGTAGTTATGTTTATAAAAGTGTTTTTTTAAAAAGATTTATTTATTTGTTTGAGAGAGAGAGAATGAACGTGTGAGAGGGGGTTGGGGCAGAGGGAGAAGGAGAGACAGAATCTCAAGCAGACTCCATGCTAAGCAGAGATCATGACCTGAGCGGAAACCAAGAGTCGGACACTTAACTGACTGAGCCACTCAGGGGCCCCTAAAAGAGCTTTAACCTTATAGGGATAAATACAGAAATATTTATGGATGAAATGATATCTGTAATTTACCTCCAAGTAGTCTGAGAGTAGAGGAGGTAGTGAAGTGAGGTGGGCAAGAAGATAGATAAAATGAAACTGGCCATATTTGTTGAAACTAGATGATCACATGGGGTCATTGTACAATTATCTATGATTTTATATGTTTCCAACTTTCCAAAATAAAGGTTTTACAAGGACAATCTTAAATACATTTAATCTGTACCCAGCACTTATGCTTTCAAGATATATTTACACATGAATATACATATAATGTAATAATCTGTTAGTAACAACAAAAAGTAGATGGAAAACTATTTACTCAGCACAGCAATGATAACAAAATGATGGAACATTCATCCATCCATATAATATGCAGACGTAAAAATTTTTAAAAAGCTCTAGATATGAGGCCATTGAAAGATCTCTAAGAATTACTGTCAAGATATGTAAAAACAAGGTGCAGAACGTGTGTTTAATATACAGTATGTTGTGTACAAAAAAAAGAGAGAAAAAGAAATGAGATTCTCTAGTCATAACTGCTTGTGAACCACAAAGAAAGGCTGGAAGTATGCATAAAACACTAAGAGCAAGGTGACCTGCAGGGAGTGGGCGGGCACCATGGGAACTGAGCAGGTGGGAAGTTAGTCTGGGAGGGGGAGTTTTCCTAGTACAAAAATTTCTATATTTTCTAAGTTTTGAATCATGGGAAAGTATTATCCATTTAAAATTTAGATAAAGATACAAATCAAGGGGCGCCTGGGTGGCTCAGTGGGTTAAGCCTCTGCCTTCTGCTCAGGTCATGGTCCCAGAGTCCTGGGATCGAGCCCACATCGGGCTCTCTGCTCAGCAGGGAGCCTGCTTCCCCCTCTCTCTCTGCCTGCCTCTCTGCCTACTTGTGATCTCTCTGTCAAATAAATAAATAAATAAAATCTTTAAAAAAAAAAAAAGATACAAATCAAAACCAATGAGATACCACCTCATACCAGTCAGAATGGCTAAAATTAACAAGTCAGGAAATGACAGATGTTGGTGAGGATGTGGAGAAAGGGGAACCCTCCTACACTGTTGGTGGGAATGCAAGCTGGTGCAGCCACTCTGGAAAACAGTATGGAGGCTCCTCAAAAAGTTGAAAATAGAGATATCTTATGACCCAGCAATTGCACTGCTGGGTACTTACCCCAAAGATACAATGTAGTGATTCAAAGGGGCATGTGCACCCCAATGTTTATAATAGCAATGTCCACAATAGCCAAACTATGGAAAGAGCCCAGATGTCTATCAACAGAAGAATGGATAAAGATGAGGTATAGGTATACTATGGACTACTACTCAGCCATCAAAAAATGAAATCTTGCCATTTGCAACAACGTGGATGGAACTAGAAGGTATTGCACTAAGCAAAATAAGTCAAACAGAAAAAGACAATTATCATATGATCTCACTCATATGTAGAATTTAAGAAATGAAACAGAGAATCATAGGAGAAGAGACGGAAAAATAAAACAAGATGAAATCAGAGAGGGAGACAAACCATGAGAGACTCTTGATCATAGGAAACAAACTGAGCGTTGCTGGAGGGGAGGGAGGTTGAAAAAAAAAGAAATTTAGGTAAAGAAATTTAAAATAGCCATAAAAATTTATAATAACTAAAGTAGTGCTTAGAGAGAAATTTATAAGAAATGTTTACTAAAAAGGAAAAGCTGAAAATGAAGGAGTTTAGCATTCATTTCAAGAAGTTAAAAATGGAATAGTAAAATAAACTCAAGAAAGCAGAAGGAAGGAAAATAAAGACTGGACATTAATAAAATAGAAAGCAAACACAATACAGAAACTCAACAGAGCCAAAATAGTTGGTTCTCTAAAAAGAGTAATACAACTGACCAACCTCTGGTGAGACTGACCAGTAGCAAAACAGGCAAACAAAACAAAACAAAACCCCTGAGGAATGGAAAGCGGAACCCAATCACAGATGCCACAGGGATTAAAAAGATAATAGAAGGGTATCATGAACAACTTTATGACAATAAATCTGAAAAATCAGATGAAATGGATAAATTCCTAAAAAAAAACACATTTAAAAACTGACACAAAGAAACAGAAAACTTTGAATATTCCTAAAATTACTAAAGAAAAACAAGTTGAAAGTCTTCCCACAATGACAATGTAGACCAACATGTTTTTCCAGGTGTATTCTAGCAAATACTCAAGGACTAAAAGACTACAATCTTGAGGCACCTGTGAGGCTTAGCCAGTTAAGAGTCTGACTCTTGATCTCAGCCCATGTCTTGATCTCAGGGTCATGAGCTCAAGCCCCACGCTGGTGTGGGCCTACTTTTAAAAAAACTGCAATCTTGGGGCACCTGGGTGGCTCAGTGAGTTAAAGCCTCTGCCTTCGGCTCAGGTCATGATCTCAGGGTCCTGGAACCGAGCCTGGCATTGGGCTCTCTGCTCCGCAGGGAGCCTGCTTCCTCCTCTCTCTCTGCCTGCCTCTCTGCCTGGTTGTGATTTCTCTCTGTCAAATAAATAAAATATTTTTTAAAAACTGCAATCTTAAACATTCTTTGGAGTATAGAAAAAGTGAGAACATTTTTTAACTCATCTCTTTTGAGGCGAGCATAACCTTGTTACCAAAACTTGATAAGGATGGAACTAGAAGGAAAAACGACAAGTCAGTCTCTTTCAAGAGATATATATACAGAGTCCTTTAAAAAGCAGCAAACTGAATCCAGCAAGTTCTAAAAAGAATAGTCAAGGATAATACATATGACCAAACTGGGTTCATCTCAGCAATGCAAAATTGGTTTAACATTAGAAAATCAATGGAGCATTTAATTTCAAATGAAGCTTTGGCTTAATATTAGGATATCAATTAAGTACACTAGTTTAAATCAGTTCCATATTAATACATTCTTGAAAGAATGATCAGTTCTTAGGAATCAGTGAAAGGCGAATTAAATTCATCATGAGGGACCATGACACAGCCAATAAACCAGTAAAAATTTCAAAGTCCAGTAATTAAGATTGGCCAGGACGTGGAATGCTGGGAAGTCATACTGCAGTAAGAATATGAATGGGAACCAAAACTTAGGAAAATATCCTGCAATGCCAAATAAAGTAGAATAGGGGCTCACCTTCATATTCTATGACACGGCAATGGTTCACCCAGACAAAACTCTCATTCAAGAGATCCCTGCACTTCATACTAGGAGACACTTAAAAGAATGTTGTACATAGCAGCAGGTTTTGGTAATAGCAGAAAACTGGGAACAACCCAAATGTCTGTGAAAGGTAATCCGGATGAAAAGATGACGAACTACACAAAGGAATATGCTACAGGCCTACAAGCGTGTGCACCACAGCTCCCACCCTTGACAGGGCTGGATCTCAAACCCCAGATTTCCTTGCACTCTGCATGTTTTCATACAATATGATACCATTTATATAAAGTTCAGAAGAAGGAGGCTAAATTAAATGAGATGCATACACAGATGGCAAAACTCTAGAGAAAAGCAAAGGATTTCTCCTCACAAAATTAGGAGAGCTGTTATCTCTGTGGTAAAGGGAGAGAGAGGGATGTGTTGTGTGGGGGCACAGGGGAACTTTTAAGTTGCTCTCAGCATTCTTTCATAACCTAAGGCGATTGGATGGGTATTTCCTTTATTCATCCAGACATGACAGATGCATGTTTTATACCATTTTATGTATTGTGGTATATTTCAGTTTTTTTTTTTAATGTGATGTGGAAAAAAATGACCACAACATTAAGGACAAGAAGAATAGAAGAGGAATAATTTACCATGAAGATATCACAATTCTGAATTTATATGCATCTACCACAGCCTCAAAATGAGGAAGGAAAATTTAACAAAATCACCAAATCCACCATCACGGTGAAAATTTTAATATACCTCTTTCAATAACTGGCCACTGGAACAAAACAAAATTAGTAGAAAACTTGACCAAAACAATTAGTCTTGAACTGAATAGAGAAAACACATGGTTTCGAGCACACCAGGACAATTTTTTAAAGTTCACCAGAGAAAGTCAATAATCCCCAACGAATCACTGACACAACAGCATAAAATGAGAAATCAATAGCAATTATATAAAAACAACAAAAATAAAACACAGCTGTTTAGAAATATAAAAAGCATAAATCTAAAATAAGTTCTCGAGCAAAGTGCAAGTAACAATGAAAATGGAAACACTGGATATGGACAGCTTTCTCCATGCATGATTAGGAAAGGAGAAAGTGAATGAAGCATCCTGCAATTTCTATTATGGATGAAGGGACAATCTATTATACAAAGAGTTCTTATAAGTTTAGAAGAAAGAGAACAACAATCCATTAGGAAAATGAGCAAAGAAGTTGGATGGTTGAAAGAAGAGTAAAGGCTGAAAGAGAAATGGCTCTTAAATAGGAGTAAGATTATTTACCTTTTCCTAAGATAAATGTAAGTTAAAATGATACCAAGAAAGCACTGCTTATCTGATGCCTATTTGATGACTGGCCAAAATCTACAAGTTTAAAAATACTCTGGGTTGGCAGAGCTGTAGGGGAACTGGCATTCTCATACATTGCTGGAGGCAGAGTAATTTACCTAAGCAGGGTAACTTGGCAGTATGTATCAGAATCACACACGTCTACTTCCAGGAATTTAACCTACATATATTCTGTAGGTACAAGGTTATTCACTGTAGCACTTTTGTGCTAGTAAGACTTAAAACAACCTAAATGTCCATCAACAGGGAACTATTTAGTCAAATGATAGCACAGTGTATAAGAGAATAATAGCAACTATAAAAAAGAACAAGAGTGGGGCGCCTGGGTGGCTCAGTCAGTTAAGCATCCTTAATTTCAGCTCAGATCACGATCCCAGGGTCCTGGGATTGAGCCCCGGGTCCGGCTCCAGGCCCTGCAGAGAGTCTGCTTGAGGACTCTCTCTCTCTCCCTCTTCCTCCACCCTTACCCCTTCTTGCACTTTTTTCCTCTCTCTCAAATAAATAAATAAATCTTTAAAAAAAATAAAAAGAACAAGGGAGTGATGGGCAAAATGGGTGAAGGGAGCCAAAAGGTACAAACATCCAGTTATAAAATAAATAAGTCACAGGGATGTACAGTATGTGATTATATTTAATGATACCATATTACATATTTGGAAGTTGCCAAGAGAGTAGATCCTACAAGTTCTCATCACAAGAAAAAAAAACTGTAACTGTATGGTTGACAGATGTTAACTAGACTTACTGTGGTGATCATTTTGCAATACATAAAATACTGAGATATTATATCATATACCTGAAACTAATATAATGTTATATGTCAGTTATACCTCAATACAAAGACAAAAAGGAAAAAAAGCAAGAAACAAAGAGGGAGGGAGGGAGGAAGGAAGGAGGAAGGGAAGAAGAGGAAGCTATTTATATATGTATTTGGAAAGAGCTCAAAGATAAATGTTTGTATGAACATAGAAAAAAATCTCTGAGTCAGGGCACCTGGCTGGCTTAGAGCATGTGACTCCCCATCATGGGGTCATGAATTTGAGCCCCACATGGGGATAGTTTACTTACAAATAAAATCCCTGAGGAGCACCTGGGTGGCTCAGTTGGTTGAGTGCCCAAACTCAACCAGAAAAAGACAATTATCATTATGATCTCACTCATATGTAGAATTTAAAACAGAGGATCAATAAATAAATAAATAAATAAAACAGAGGATCATAGGGAAAGAGAGGGAAAAACAAAACAAGATGAAATCAGAGAGGGAGAAAAACTATGAGAGACTCTTGATCATAGGAATCAAACTGAGGGTTGCTGGAGGGGAGGAGGATGGCGGGATGTGGTAACTGGGTGATGGACATTAAGGAAGGCACATGATGCAATGAGCACTGGGTATTCTATAAGACTGACGAATCACTGACCTCTACCTCTGAAACTAGTAATACATTATATGTTAATTAATTGAATTCAGATTAAAAAATAGTGAAAAGAAAAAGAATTTTTTAAGTGTGGAAAAAAATTCAAGAAGCTTGGAAAAGAAATGAATAAACATAAGGAAGAAGGAAAGAAATAATAAAGATAAAATAATGATGTTAATGAAATAGTAAACAGAGTGGAAAAACAAAGTCAAAATGCAGCTCTTGGACTAACAGACAAATCTCTAGCAAGGTAGATCAACAAAAAGAGAAAAGGCAAAGTCAATATTAGGAATTAAAAAGGGGACAGACCTATAAAAAGTGATTATTAAAAATAAAACATTATAGGGTGCCTGGGTGGCTCAGTGGGTTAAGCCTCTGCCTTCAGCTCAGGTCATGATCTCAGGGTGGTGGGATCGAGTCCCGCATCAGGCTCTCTGCTAGGCAGGGAGCCTGCTTCCCCCTCTCTCTCTGCCTGCCTCTCTGCCTACTTGTGATCTCTCTCTGTCAAATAAATAAAATCTTTTAAAAAATTTTAAAAAATTAAAAAATAAAACATTACAATTTTATGCTAATATATTTGAAAATTTAGGTAATTAAATAATGTCCTATGGAACTGTAACTTGTTAATGCTTCATGCATTAATATGAAAACCTCTTATCATTTAATAAATTAAATCAGTAGTAAAAACCATCACCACAATACACAATATACAGTATTGTGGTATACTGGGACGAGGTGGTTTTAGAGAGTTCTCCCAAACTTTTAAAGAATAGATTAAAAAAAAAAAAAGAATGATTAATTCCTATCTCAGCAAACTGTTCCAGTGAACAAGGAAAAAGAGAAGCTTTACAAGACATTTATGAAGCTAATATAACTTGATACAAAGACAAGACTAAAACAATACAAGAAAATTGTAGACCAATTCACTTATGAAAACAGCTATAAAAATCAATTAAAATATTAGGAAACTGAATATATCAAGGTATTAAGAATATTTCTTGGGGCACCTGACTGGCTCAGTTGGTAGAACACGGGATTCTTGATCTCAGGGTTGTCATTGGAACCCCATGTTGGGTGTAGAGATTACTTAAAAATAAAATCTTAAAAAAATACTTTATGACCATGAATTATTCCAGAAATCTAAGGGTAAAAAAAAAATCTTAGAAAACAAATTAGTTGAATTCACCATATTAAAAAATAAAGATGAAAAACCATATAACCATCTTGATACAAAAAAAAACGTGTTAAAATTCCACACCTACCCATGATGAAAATATTTCCCAAACTAGGAATAAAATGGATCTTTATTCACCTGATAAAGGGTGTCTACAAAAAGCCTACAGGAAAACATCATTTTAATAGTGTAACTTCAGGAATATTCCCTTTAAAGTCAGAACAAGCCAAGGATGCCCACCATAGCCACTTCTATTGTACTGCAGGTATAAGAAAAATAAAATATATAAGGATTAGAAAGGAAGAAACCAAAGTCTTGCTATTTGCAGATAACATAATTATTCACAGAGAAAATCCATGAGAACCTGCAAACTATTAGGAATGAGAGTTCAGTAAAGCTGTGAATATAAGATCAATATATAAAATTAGGGGTGCCTGGGTGGCTCAGTGGGTTAAAGCCTCTGCCTTCCTGCTTCCTCCTCTCTCTCTGCCTGCCTCTCTGCCTACTTGTGATCTCTGTCTGTCAAATAAATAAATAAAATCTTAAAATTTATATATATATATATATAAAATTAATAATGTGACCATACCCCAGCAACATTCAATCAGAAAATGTAATTTTTAAAAGATGCCATTTACAGGACACCTGGGTGACCCAGTCAGTTGAGCATCTGACTCTTGATTTCAGCTCAGGTCGTGATCTCAGGGTCCTAGGATTCAGCCCTACATCGGGTTCAACGCTCAGTGAGAGGTCTGCTGGAGATTCTCTCTCTCTCTCTCTCTCTCACTGCCCCCCCCAAATGGATAAGTAAATCTTATCCATTTAATAAATAAGAAATAAAGAAAAATAAATTAAAAAATAAAAGATGCCATTTACAATAGCATCAAAAACTATAAGGTACCTGTATGCTTGAAACATTTGCCTACACACAAGACACAAATAAAAGCTATAAGATATCTAGAACTAACCTCACATGAGATATACAAAAGCTTTCATAGAGAAAATTAAAGTCTTACTAAAGTACAAGGCAATAAGTAAATAGAAGTATACATTATGTTCATAGTGAATGAACAGTCAATAGCATAAAATATCAATTCTCTCCAAATTAATATAAAATTCAGTGTAATTCCAATTAAAATCCCCAAGAGTTTTTTCACAGAACTTGTCCAATAATCTCAGTTTTGAAATCTGAAGGAAAAAAATGACCATTATCAGATACCAAGACTTACTAAAAAGCTATAGTCCTTAAAAAAAAATGTGGTATTGGCATAAGAATAGACAGACTATTGAAACAAAGGAGAAGCCAAGGAAATGAATATACACATATATGGCAACCTGATAAATGCCTGATGTGGCACTACAAAGTATGGGCTGCTCAATAAATGATGCTGAGACAGTCAGTTATCCAGATGAAAAATAGGTATATATAGGTTCCAAGCTGACATGATATATTAAATTAAATTAATTTATTGAATTAAAGTCCAACATATGAGAAGAAAACTTCTATAACTTGGAAAATATAAACAGGACCTTTCCTATTAACAAAAGATATAAAATATACAAACTTAAAAGAAAAAGATTGATATTTTTAATCATATTGGAATTTTTTAAATTTTAAATTAAAAGTACATTGGCAATACTATGAACAAAAGAAAGAGACAAGCTGAGATAGACAGAATGTAGATGACCAAGGAAGTAAATCTGGAATATATAAAGAATGCCTTCCTAACTCATTCTGTGAGGTTAACACTACCCTGATACCAAACCCAGACAAAGATATTACAAGAAAACTATAGACCAAGATCCCTTGTAAATACAAATGCAAAATTTCTCAACAAAATACTAGCAAACCAAATTAAGTAGCATGTTGAAAGCATCATGCATCATGATTTATGTGGGTTTTATTCCAGGAATGCAAAGATGGCTCAATATACAAAAATCAATCTGCATACTGCAATACATCACATCAAGAGAATGAAGAAAAAAGCCTTATGATCATCTCAATTGGTATGAACAAAGCATTTGACAAAAGCCAACACACTTTCCTGATAAAATCACTTCATAAACTAGGAATAGAAGAGAATATCCTCAACATGATAAAGGCCGCAAAAGAAAACCCATAGCTAACATCATAATCAATGGTGAAAGACCAAAAGCTGTTCCACTAATAATAGGAACAAGATAAGGATGCTCAGTTTATAACACTTCTATTTTACATAGTACTGGAAGTTCTAACCAGAGCAATTAGGCAAGAAAAAGAAATAAAGGGCATTCAAATTGGAAAGAATGAAGTAAAATAAAATCGTCTCTATTCACAGCGATATGATATTACACATAGAAAATCCAAAAGAACATACACACAAAAAAACTGTTACAGCTAATAAATGAATTCAGCAAAGTTGCAGGATATAAAATCACCCTGCAAATATTAGTTGTATTTCTGTATATTTGTAATAAACAAGCTAAAAGGGAAATTTTTAAAAAATTTTCACTTACAATAGCATCAAAAAACAAACTACTTAGGATAAATTTATCCAAGGAGGTGAAAGACTTGCATATGGAAAATTATAAAATATTACAGAAAGAAATTATAGAAGACACAAATAAATGGAAAGACATTCTATGTTCACGGATTAGAAAACTTAAGATGGCAGTACTATACAAAGCGATCTACATATTCAATGTAATCTCTATCAAAATCCCGATGGCCTTTTTTATAGAGAAAAACCTATTTTAAATTCATACAGAATCTCAAGGGATCTCATATACAGAACAATCTCAAAAAAAGAACAAAGTTGGAAGACTCAACACTTCCTAATTTCAAAACTTACTGCAAAGCCACAGCAATCAAAACAGTCTGCTATTGTCATTGGGATAGACAAACAGACTGACCGATGGAGTAGAACAGAGCTCAGAAATAAACCCTAACATACTTGCTCATTTGATTTTCAACAAGGGTACTAAGGTCATTCAAAGGTACAAGGATAGATTTAAAAATTGGTGCTAGAAAAACTGGATATTTACGTGCAAGCTAATGAAGTTGGATCCTTATCTTACTTTGTATACAAAAATCAACTCAAGGGATGCCTTCCTGGCTCAGTTGGTTAAGCATCTGCCTTTGGCTCAGCTCATGATCTCGGGGTCCTGTGATTGAGCCCTGCATGGGGCTCCCTGCTCAGGGGGCAGCCTGCTTCTCCTTCTCCCTCTGTCCCTCCCCCCAACTTGTGCATTCTCTCTCTCTCTCAAATAAATTTTTAAAAAAATTTAAAAATCAACTCAACCATGACCTTGGAATAGGTAATGATTTCTTAAATATAAGGCCAAAAGCACAGGCAATAAAAGAAAAAAATGGGCAAATCAGACCTCATCAGAAAAGAAAACTATTATGCATGAAAAAATACTATTAACAGAGTGAAAAAGCAAGGGGTGCCTGGTTGGCTCAGTTGGTAGAGCATGTGACTCTTGATCTCAGGGTCATGAGTTCAAGCCCCACATTAGGCATGGAGCCTATTAAAAAAAGAGAGTAAAAAAGAAACCCACAGAATGGGAAAAAATACTTGCAAATCATATATCTGACAAATAATTACTATCCAGACTCTATAAAGAACTCCCCACAACTCAACAATAAAAAAAAAACAAATAGCTCAATTAAAAAATGGGAAAGGATTTAAATGGACATTTCTCCAAAGAAGATAAACAAATGGCCAATAAGTACATGGAAAGATGCTTAACATCATTTGTCATTAAGAAAATGAGAATCAGGGACACCTGGGTGGCTCAGTTGGTTGGGCAGCTGCCTTCGGCTCGGGTCATGATCCCAGCGTCCTGGGATCGAGTCCCACATCGGGCTCCTTGCTCGGCAGGGAGCCTGCTTCTCCCTCTGCCTGCCACTCTGTCTGCTTGTGCTCACTCTCGCTCCTCTCTCTCTCTCTCTCTGACAAATAAATAAATAAATAAATCTTAAAAAAAAATGAGAATCAAAACCACAATGAGATACCACTTCATACCCATTAGGATGGTTATTACAAAACCCAGTAATAATAAGTATCAGAGAGGGTGTTGAAAAACTGGGAGTTTTTGTGCGTTGTTAGTGGGAATGTATAGTGCAGCTGCTGTGGAAAACAATTTGGCAATTCCTTAAAAAGCTACACAAAGAATTACCATGAGGTATATTTCTGTCCTAGGTATATACCCCAAAAGAATTTTGAGCAGGAACTCAAAACACATGCTTGTACACCAATGTTCATTGCAACATTATTCACAATAGCCAAAAAGTGGAAGCACCAAAGTATCCACCCACCGATAGATGAACAGATAGGCTAAATACCATATATAATACAATGGAATATTACCAAACGTTCCACAAAAGGAATATGCTATAAAAAGAAGTAAGATTCTGATACATACCACAACATGGATGAACTCTGAAAACATTATGCTAAGTGAAATAAGCCAGACACACACAAAAGGGCTAATAATGTGTGATTCTACTTATATGAGGTACCCAGAACAAGCAAATTCATAGAGACAGAAAGCAGAACAGAGAGTGGGGGAGGGGGAGAAATGCAGAATTATTTCTTAATGGGTATAGAGTTTGGAATGATGAAAAAGTTCTGTAAATAGTGGTAATAAGTATACAACATTGTTAATGCCACTGAATTGTACACCTAAAAATTGTTAAAATGGTAACTTCCATATCCATTTTACCATAACCTAAAAAAATAATAAAAATAAATGAATACCTACACATTAAAAAGACATTGAAAAAATGGGCAATGCACCAAACTCACCAATAAAACATGCATTCCTGGTAACTCCGTTATTCTACTTCTAGGTTTTTACCTCGGACAAACTCTTGCACACTCACAATGAGACCTACATTGCAGCACTGTGTGTAAGAGCATTTGAGTTGAAACCCAACCATTCCTTAGTAGAGGGATAGTAAGTAAACAATGAAACACAACACAGCCATCAAAATCATTGAACTAGATCTCCATGTCATGCCACATAACAGCAAACATTGATTAGTGAAAAAGCAAGTAGATACCACTAACGTATAATTTTAAAATACAAAACAATATGTATTGTCTATGATATGTGTACAACTAATAAAAGTACAAAGCATGCATGGGGATGGTTGTGGTTGTTTCTGGCGAGGAGGGAGAGGAAAGAAATGAAAGGGAGGGCTTTAACTATATCATTAGCATTTTGTTCCTTTCTGATGGCAAAATGTTAACATCTGTTTCCCTTGGCAGTGGATATATGGGTCTCTAGGACATTATTTTCTAAGTTTGAAATGTTTCATAATTAGAAATTAGAAAAGGAAAAATCTTAGATCTCTGTGAAATCTTAACATAAGAATTGAGATGGGGATCCAAATTTGTTTAATTCAAGATGGCTAGTCATTCCCAAACTCCACGGGGACAGCACTTTTACCAAACACCATACACACTGCTCCTACCCAGGAGGCATTGGGAAGACTGAACTTCACAGTGGTTGGCCTGGAGGGGGGAGGTTTACTCAATCACGAAGGCAATGAACTTGGGTGGTCTATCAGGATATAAGAACTAAAAAATGAGAAACGGCCAAATAGGAATGCCCTCAACTGTCTGCAACTAAAACCTCGACTCCCCAACAAATACAGCACCCTTTCATTTCTGTGACGACCCTACACACGCTCAGGGTAACTGCTCCTCTGTTTCCTCTCCCGGCCCTGCCCATATTCTCTTTCCCATCTTTCTCCTGTGACTCAGTCTCTCCTTTCTGCCAGGTCCACCCAACAGCATTTACACATGCTCCCATCTTAAAACACAAACAACAACAACAAAGTACCACTCTCCCCAACCTCATAATCCCTCTAACTAGGGCTCACCTTTCCCCTCCCCTTCACACCCAGACTTCTTCCACATCTTCACCTGAAACTGCTGTAGCAAAGATCACCAATGACCTCTGCTCAGGAGAGACTTGGAGTAGAGGACTTAGAACTTCTCATCTGGTTCCCATGCCAATGGTCTGAATTTTCATTTCCTTGTGCATGCATGCTTTGCTTTTATTAAAATTCCCATGATCACCTACAAGCAGTTTTTAATTCTCTTCCCTGAAGGTTCAGATGCAACTGTTGCCATGGACCAGTCCCTCCTTGGGTTGCGACGCTGTATCTCCTTTCTGGCCCCTTCTTCTCGGCAGATCCCCCCTTCTGCCCATGCTTTCAACAATGGCTTCCTCAACATTCTGTTCCACTTTTCTCACTATTTACTGTATCTTTGGGAGGATTTTACCCAGACCCTGACTCCAATTATAGCCAATATGTTGATGGCTCGCAGCCCCCTGGGTTCAATCTGGATCTGTCTCCTGCGATCCAGACCCACAGATAAAACAGCCTCCTCAGAAATCTCTTGAGTCTTCAGCCACCAAAATCATCATACTCAACACCAGAATCATCCTTTTCCTTCACCAGACCTATCCTCTTTCTACTATACCTAACTCAGTAACAGGAACCACCCACCACCTACCCAGTTGCTCAAGCCAGAAACCTACGAATCTTACTCTATTGACTCTGTCCTCTTAATCTCCCCTGGAGTTCACATTTCTTTATCCCTTGGCCACCTTCTTTTCTCACCTGGATTGCTGCAACCACCTCCTAACTGGCCTCCCAACCATTTGCTACACTCCAGCCAGAGTGAGCTTTCCAAACCAAAATTGGATATGTCATCATTCTGATTCAAATATTTCCCTGGCTTCCCCCTTGGTTCTCAGATTGTCCAAACTCCTCAACATAGCTACAGAAAGTCAGAGCTTTCTGACGTGTAAACTGTCCCCTAACATTTGCTGAGCCTCACCTCCCACACTCCCTGCCTGCAATTCTCTCCAGTCACCGTGAATAGGAATCAATTGCCTCTTGCCTCCAGGCCTTTGGCACCTACCATACCTTCCACCTTCAATGCCCTCTTCCCTCTCCCACTCCTCTACCACTGCTAGACTAACTAACTCTTCAGCCTTCAACTCTCAGTTCAAAGGTCACATTCCCAGAAAGCTTCCCCTTTACCTAGACTTGGCCATTTCCTTTACTGTGTGGCCTCCTATGATATCTACTTCACCAGTCAGTCTTTATCCTGCTTGTTGTGGCTGTTTATTTAATGTCGGTCTTCTGAGAGCAGGACTAGGTCTCTCAGTCACCATTTTATCCCCAGTTTCTATTACAGTGCTTGGCACAGGACATCTGTTCAATAGATGAGAGGAAAATGCAGTCTTTGCCCTTGGTTCTTAGCCTACTGAAGCTACAAATAATAATAAAGAAATAGGGGACCATGGGTGGCTCATTTAAGCATCTCACTCCTGATCTCAACTCAAGTCTTGATCTCAGGGTTGTGAGTTCAAGCCCCACACTGGGCTCCACGCTGGGTCTGGAGCCTACTTAAAAACAATAATATAAAGTAAGTGCTATAATACATTATACAGGTGTGTAAATACTTGTGGGTTGTATGGTCTGAATGTTTATGTCCCCCTAAACATCTATGCCCAATAAAATGGTATTAGGAAGTGGAACCTTTGGGAAGTGCTTCGGTTATAAGGGTGGAACCTTCACGAATGGGATTAATGCTCTTAAAAAAGAGCTCTCTAGCCCCTTTCACCATGTGAGAATAAACAACAAGTCTACGACCTGAAAGAGGGCCCTCACTCCACCACACTGGCACACCGATCTCTGACTTCCAGGTTCCAGAACTGTAAGAAAAAAATTTCTGCTTATAAGTTACTCAGTCTGTGGTATTTTCTTCTAGCAGCCCAAATAGATTAAGCCGTGAATATATGTGGATGTAGATATATGTTTATGAAATGCTGACTAGGGGCGCCTGGGTGGCTCAGTCGGTTAAATGTCTGCCTCGGGCTCAGGTCATGATCCCAGAGTCCTGGGATCGAGCCCCGCATCAGGCTCCCAGCTCAGTGGGAGACCTGCTTCTCCCTCTCCCACTCCCCCTGCTTGTGTTCCCTCTCTAGCTGTCACTCTCTCTATTAAATAAATAAAAAATTTTTTTAAATGCTGAAGAAACCATCTGGATTAGCCAAGAAAGTTCACATGAGATAAATGACATTTGAACTGCCTTATCACTTGTTCAACAAATAATTTCTGGGCACCTTCTTGGTGCCAGGCACCATTCCAGGCACCAAGGATATAGCAGAAAATAAGACAGACAAAAAATTTTAAAAAAGAAAATTCCCTGCCTTCCTGGAGCTTATTCTAGTCGGGAAGACTGAGAGAGATATTAAACTCAAACAAATAAGATAATTTCAGGAAATGATACATGCTTTCAAGAATATAAAACACTGTAGGTGTTTACCAGCAAGGGGGCAGAAGGATGGGTGTGTTCTGCGTGCCTACTTTAGGGCTCCCTGTCCAGGTGTCACAGAGATATATAACCTGAATGAGGGGATGGAACCAAGCACCTGCAGATCTGGAGGAAGACAGCTTTAGGCAGAGGAAACAACAAGACCCATTGATTCACAGAACAGAAAGAAGGCCAGTGGGGCAGAAACACAATGAGTATTTATATCTCCAGCCCAGACCTCATCCCTGAACTCCAGAATCACAGAGCCAACTACCAACTGGACATCACCACTGAAGGTTTATATCATTTTGACCTTTATATGTCTAACACCTACCTGCTTTCCCCTCCAAACCCATTCCTTCCCATTTTAGTAAATGACAGTTGCCTTGTTCCAGCTGCTCAAGCTAAAAACCCTGGAGTCATACTTGACTTCACCCCATATCTAATCCATCAGCAAATCTTACTGGCTCCACCTTCAAAATACATCCAGAATCTGAAGTCTTCCCACCACCTCCACGGCCACCCCAGTCTTGGTGAAGTATTTGGATGTTAGCCTTTGTGCAAGGCGGAATCACTGAAGGTTTTCCAGGACTGGACAGAGAAGTGACACTTGACATAGAGGTGTTATGGGAGCCAGCTCACACCAGTTCACAACAGCCAACTGGTAAATGTTCAGGAATGTTGCAAGATGGTTGACATCAGAGTGACCATGGTATGAATTTGGCCATGGTACGAATATTTATACCACAGATATTGGCAAACGTGACAAATCAAGGCTCCCCTCTCCCCACCCCCAACTCTATCCTGGTGATCAGAGTCTTCAACAACTACCAGAACACAACTGCATGTGAAAATCTGTATTACAGAAAGATAATTCGTGTGTGGTCAGGTGTGTAATTCTGTTCTCTGTAGGTGGTTATGTTTGTGAATACACATTAGAAGCACCTGAAGAACCTTTCCCACCATACATCCACCCGCTTGCCTGAATTCAATTCAGGACCACTAGATCAGGAACACCTGTTAAGAGGTTGCTGGCAGTGATGCAGGTGAGAGATGAAGGCACCAAGCATAGGAAAGAAGAAAGTAGTCAGAGAAATCTAAACAGAGAATGAACAGGCTTTGTCATTTATTCTGAGAAAACTAGATTCCTTTCCTTCACACTGCTCCTCAGTTTGTAGTTACAGACATTTCTGTGGTTCTTTTGTTAACATGTCTTCCTGTCTAGACTGAGCGCAGGGGCTGCATGTTTGCTGACCACTGTGTGCCCAGAGCAGAGCCCAGTGCCTACACCAGTACCACCTCACTGACAAGTCCTTCCATGAAGAAAGGAAGAGTCAGAAATGACGGTCAGGTAATAAGAGAAGAAACATGGAAAAAAACAAACAGGCGTGGCTAGGGGATCCGAGGGAAGGATTTGGGAAGTGTTGACTTTAAGTGCCTCAGACTATCCAGCTACCAGCTGGAAAAGGAGTCTTAAAGAGTTTGGGGTCTGGAAGAGACCTTCTGGAGTCTAACATGCAACCCTGCCCTCCTCCCTTAGAATCTAAATTGTCAACTTCCCTGTCCTGAGACTCACCCGAACCTCGGCCTCCCGTGGCCTCCCATTGAGGTCGCACTTGGACCCATTGCCATAGGTCTGGCTGTGGTAGCGTTTCAGGCGATGCTGCTTGGAGGCCTGGGGAGGACATTAAGAAGGAGGGCGGGGGCAGAAGAAAGACCGCAAAGAGGAAGAATGGCACTTTGTCCTAATGGCCACCAAGCCCCAAGCAACATGTCAGCTAATTCTGCCCCTCCCCTTCTGATCAGGGCTTAGTCTACAGCCAGGACCCCATTTTCTCCCAATCCCAGACCCCTGCCACCTTGGCTGTTTCATCATCCCAGTCGAAGGCCGATTGGTAGTAGCCAAGATAGAGGACTTCACCTTTGATCTCTGAATCTACAAGAGAAATCACAGTGAAGCACCATTACTCCCTTCTAAGAGGACCAAGAGGGAAGGGGACTGGGAGGGTAGGTCACCTTCCATGACGTGGTGCTGAGGGCTTAGGGAAAATGTAGGCGTGAGTCACCTTCCATGTGGTACTGCTGGATGTGGCGTCCATAACAGAATTCATACGTCCACCAGTCCTTGGTCTGACAATAAAAAAGGAATAATCAAGGGGATAGAGTGCAGATGTCTCTGCTTGGAACCTGAATCTCTCCTGGCTCCAAAACACTTAACCTCTCAACTACTTCTCCTCCCGTCTGCTTCCACACTCCATTCTCCAGATTCTCAGAGAGGAGCAAGGGCTGCTTTCCTTCTGTGACTGGGGAAATACCTCTAGGGTATGTTTTACACCTGTGGTCTTTCCACTCCTCCCTTTCTAAAGATTTTTTAAAAATCCTCTTTGCCTTCCATAAAGATAAGAAATCGTGATATCCTTGAAGCACTCAGACTAGGAAAATACAGAATATTCAAATACTAATTGAACTTCTACAACATTCCTTGTGCTGTTCTAGCCACTGGGGATACAGCCGTGAACAAGATAAATTCTCTGACCTCATGGACTCACATTACAGAGCAAAATTAAATAAACTGATGATTCAGTTGGTAAGATGATTTCAGATCATGAAAAATGCTATGATGAAAATAAAATAGGATACTGGGCAGAGAGTGACAGGGGCAGGGGGTGACTTTACCAGGAAGGCATCTCTAGGACAGTGTCCTTCCTACCCACACTGACTCTCCTCAGGCACCTCAGTCTTGGCTTAACTATTACTCTACGTACGATCTTCTATCCTAACCCTCCTCTACATTCAGCAAAGTGTCATCAGTGGTTGCAAGATTCTTTGCTTCTTTCCTGTCTGTACAATATGTCTGCTCCCCTAATGGCCTTCTTAACTCCCCCAAGGTCCTCTCGATCCTCTTCATTCATGGGCACTCTGGCTCCCAGATAGCTAGCCAGCTCCCAAGCCCTCATTCCACCCTCCCCAATCGCTTTCACCTTCAGCAGGCAAGGAGCATCTTTCATTGGGCTCAACAACTCAGGGATCCCAGGCCCTCGGTAAGCAGGTGCCTCCTCCTCCCTTTCACGCTGGAAGTGAATAGCTCCAGCTGGCAGGCGACATTCATAGCGCTGTTTGTACTTAGAGGAGACAATCACCACGTCGGAAGCTTGGCTCTGGGAAAGAAGGGAGGATGGGGGGTGGGCAGGGAGGCAAAGAGAGGCTGGGATTAGAGAGAACAACGAGACCCCTCTTCAGATCCTGGGGAAGAGCCCAGTCAAGTAAGAATGAGCCACAAGTCCTCCAGCTGTGTTTGGCGGGTGAGGGGAGAGAGCACTCCCACTTCTCGCGGGGCGGAGTCTGGGTGCTCCGATCAGGAACTGAAGCTGACAGCGGGAAGCCCCACCCCTCCCAGTCCCTAGCCCCAGGGGAATGGGTCTCAATCAACGAGCCTTAAGAGTCATCATAAAACTCCTACCTACTCTTCCCGATTCTTCTTAGGCTACCACTGCAGACTCCACAGCTGCCCTTCTTCCTGAACCTTTTCCCTCTTTCCCTTGCCCCAGACCCTGGCCACTCCACGCCTCCTCACCTGCCCTCCCATGACAGGCAATGGCAGGATCTCGATCCCATAACGCATCTCACTCAGCTCCTCTAGATTCAGGCTGCCGACACCGCCAGTCAGACTTGCGGGTAACAGGAGCCCCAGAAGCAGCAGCCACAACACACTGGACAGCAGCGTTTCCGCCGCCATCTTTCGTTCACCTTCTTACCCAGAGCAGCTCCTTCCGCCCTAAACCTGGCAGCGGCCTCACCCCGCCCATGAACGCAGCAAGGTCTCATTGGCTGGATAGTCTGTCCCTCTCACCTACTCTGTTTCCATTTGTAGACGTTGTCACGAAGCCCAGGGGGAGGCGGACCACGATGGCAAGCAAAACCGCTTGCTGCTTGTGACTGGTCAGAGAGGGCAACCAATTATCGACGAGATCAGACCCCCTCCCGTACTCTCCCGTAGCCAGAGAGGCGCGGGCTAATGCGCTGGCCCGTTGAAGTAATTTTTCTCTCTTCGCCTAACTGTCATGCGCGTCTCTTTCTCTCGCTCGCTCGCTCGCTCGCTCGCTCTCTCTCTCTCTCTCTTTTTAGACGTTTCTTGCATTGTAGACTGCTCCCGCCAGGTGGAGGATTGAAGCCAGTGGGTGAGAGAGAAGCCAATGGGTGAGTGCACGCAAAACCCATGAAAGTTACTTAACACTTGTAGCAAAGCAATTATGTAAAAACATTCCTCTTTTCACATATACATACAGCTTTAGGGTAATCTGGTAATCAGTGTCAAAACCTTTCTACACGATCCTATAATTGTCTTTCAAAAAAAAAAAAAATTACCCTAAAGAAATAACGGTGGCATCCAGTTAAAGACTGGGGTTGGGGTGGGGGGCAAATTCCCGTTTTATCCTCCAGGCCCAGAAAGGGAAAAGAGACAACAACAGCAATATTTTAGAAGCTAGAAAACAAATGGAGGAATGGTAACAGGCTTAGCAAACCCTAGAAATTGATTCCTAAACAAAGGTAAACAAAGCATGATTATACTTTTGGAAAAACTCCTCTGGGGAATGTGACCAGTCCAAAAGACAAATCCCGAAAATACTTTCACCAGGCTTCTCTTAACGAAATAGACGAAAGAATCCTACAGTTAAGCCCTTCGCCTGCATGTCCCAGCTCTCATAGGTCTTTCCAGCTTTTTACTGCCCCCACTCTAAAATAAAAGCAGGCAGCCAAGGATCATTAGACATTTAAGGAAATCCTTTAATATATAAGAAAGAAACCAAACAGACAAGAAAAAAATAAAGCAATTTAAGATTTTATTTATTTTGACAGAGATCACAAGTAGGCAGAGAGACAGGCAGAGAGAAAGGAGGAAGCAGACTCCTTGCTGAGCAGAGAGCCTGATGCGGAGCTCCATCCCAGGACCCTGAAATCATGACCTGAGCTGAAAGCAGAGGCTTTAACCCACTGAGCCACCCAGGCACTCCGAAAAAAAGCAATTTAGAAGAAAAAGAAATTGCAAGGGAGAGGGGGGCCTGGGTGGCTCAGTTGGTTAGGTGTCTGCCTTGGCTCAGGTCATGATCTCTGGGTCCTGGGATCAGGCCCCATATGGCACTCTTCGCTCAGCAGGGAGTCTGCTTCTCCCTCTCTCTCCCTCTGTGCTCTCTCACTCTCAAATAAATAAATAAAATATTAAAAAATAAATTGCAAGGGAGAAGAACTTGAAAATAAGACAAACCAAAAAAATCCATCATTAATATCCTCAGAGAGATAATATATTATATCCATAAAATAACAACAAGAAGCTATTTTAAAAAGTAATTACTATGACCTGGCAATTCATAGACCTGTGCCCCTGGGGCTAATAATACATTATATGTCAATAAAAAATAAAAAATTATTTAAAAATGTAATTACTATGAAGATAAACAAAAAGAGCTCTTGGAAATCAAAACCATGATAGCAGAAATAAAAATTCAATAGAAAGAATGGGGAGTAAAATTGAAAATCAAATTTCCTGTACTTAAGGAAATCAGTAAAAATTAGAGGATCAGTCCAGAAGGTTGAATATCTGAATAATGGGAGTTGTAGAAAGACAAAGAATCAGAAGGGAAGAAACAATTAATTCAATTATTCAAAAGTATGCCCCTGAAATGAACAACTGAGACTCTAAATTGTAAGGGTACACTATCCAGCAAAACAAATCAGACCCACACCAAGACACATCATTATAGAATTTCAGAACACTGGACACAGAGAAATAATTCTAAAAGCTTCCAAAGAGAAAGAACAAGTTGCATACAAGGATCAAAAATCAGAACAGGGTGGTTTGCCTAAGTGTCTCAGTGGGTTAAACATCTGCCTTCAGCTCAGTTCATGATCTCAGGGTCCCGGGATCAAGCCCTGAATTGAGCTCTCTGCTCAGCAGGGAGCCTGCTCCCCCTATCTCTGCCTGCCTCTCTGCCTACTTGTGATTTCTCTCTCTGTTGAGTAGATAAATAAAATCTTAAAAAAAAAAAATCAGAACGGTGCACCTGGGTGGCTCAGTCAGTTAAGCATCTGACTTCAGCTCAGGTCATGATCTCAGGGTTTGGGAATCAAGCCCCACATTGGACTCTGCCCTCAGCAGGGAGTCTACTTGTCCCTCTGTCCTTCCCCCCATCTCGTGCTCTTTCTCTCAAAAAAATAAATAAAATATTTTTAAAAAATCAGAACAGCATTAGGCTTACCAATTCATCCAAACTGTAAGGTAGAAGGCAATGAAAAAATGCCCTAAGGACTTCAGATATTGTAATTGTCTGACACATATTATAAAATAATTATGCTTACTGAAAGAAATAAAAGAGAACACTGAAAGTACATCAGGAAACAGAATGATCTAACATTTAAAATAGAGTTTCTAGAAATGAAAAAGTAAAGTTTTAAATTAAAAATTGAATAGATAAAGTAACTAGTTTTGTTTTTTTAAAACTTTTTAAAAAAATTTTATTTATTTACTTGACAGACAGAGATCACAAGTAGGCAGAGAGACAGGCAGAGAGAGAGGAAGGGAAACAGGCTCCCAGCCAAGCAAAGAGCCCAATTCGGGGCTCAATCCCAGGACCCTAGGATCATGACCTGAGCCAAAGGCAGAGGCTTTAACCCACTGAGACACCCAAGCGCCCCTAAAGTAACTAGTTTTAAGAAGCAATTATTCTTCATAGAAGAATTCCAGTTAATAAATGCAGAAGGATTAATAAACTGTCATTACTTTGCAGTTCTAATGAATTAATTTAGGCAATAGTCATTAATGACTCTCAGAAACATTATGTAAGAAGCTTATAGGTGAATCAAGCCCATACCATGTGCATACACTGATAAAAACTTAACGTCATGAAAAGAAAAACAACAAAACATTATGTGCTTTCTTAATGGGATAAAATAGGAACCACAGAGTGTTATCTAGGAATGATTCTTGCAAAAAAGCCCCAAAACTCTAAATATAACTATCAGCTTATAGGAAGTATAAGAAGTAGGAGATTATATTAAACAACACCATTAGGAATATAACCAGGAATAAAATTGAATCAATGCCTCAGTTTCTTCAACAAATATATGCAAGGAAAAATGGGGAGAGGGGAGAACTGTTATGGAATAAAAGAGGCTTAAGAAATATAGCAACCAGGGGGCCTGGCTCTCTCAGTTGTTTAAGTGTCTGACTCTTGGTTTTGTCTCAGGTCATGATCTCAGGGTGGTGAAGACTGAGCCCCATGTTGGATTCCACACTCAGCGGGGAGTCTGCTTGAGATTTTCTCCCTCTGCCTTTCTCCCTGATCATACATCTCTGGCTCTCTCTCTCTCTGTCTAGTAAATAAATAAATCTAAAAAAAAAAAAAAAAAAGAAAGAAATATATCAACCAAATGTAATATAGACTTTGGGTCCTGAATCAAATTATCTATAGAAAGACTTTTATGAACTCATTAGGAAAATTTGGACACTTATTGGATATTATATAATAGCAAGGTATCATTGTTAATTTGTTGGATGCAATAATGATATTATGATTTTTTTTTTAAGATTTTATTTATTTATTTGTCAGAGAGAGAGAGAGAGAGCGAGCGAGCACAGGCAGACAGAGTGGCAGAGAGAGAAGCAGGCTCCTTGCGGAGCAAGGAGCCCGATGTGGGACTCGATCCCAGGACGCTGGGATCATGACCTGAGCCGAAGGCAGCCGCTTAACCAACTGAGCCACCCAGGCGTCCCGATATTATGATTTTTTTAACTTTTTATTTTTTATTAACATATAATGTATTATTAGCCCCAGGGGTACAGGTCTGTGAATCACCAGGTTTACACACTTCACAGCACTCACCATTGCAGATGTTATGATTTTGTTAAAAAAAAAATTGTCCTTATCTCTTAGAGATACATACTCATGTACTTACCAATGAAATGGTATAATGTCTAGCATTTGCATTAAAATAATTCTGTGGGAGTCTGGGAGAAATGGTTGGGGGAGACATGAAACAAAATGACCATATTTTATAATAGTTGAAGCAGGATGATAAGTACATGGAGACTCATTATACTTTGCTTTTGATTGTATTTTAAATTTTTCATTTAAATTTTCTTTTAAAAAACTCAAAAAGCAGGCACCTGGGTGGCTCAATTGGTTAAGCAGCTGCCTTCGGTCAGGTCGTGATCCCAGGGTCCTGGGACTGAGCCCCACATCGGATTCCTTGTTCAGCAGGGAGCCCACTTCTCCCTCTGCCTGCCACTCCTCTGGCTTGTGCTTGCTCTCTCCCTACCCCCATGTCAAATAAATAAATAAAATCTTGGAAGGAAGGAAGGAAGGAATTGTAAACAAAAAAGAAAAAATTAAAAAAAAAAAAAACTCAAGGGGCACCTGGGTGGCTCAGTGTGTTGGGCCCCTGCCTTTGGCTCGGGTCATGATCCCAGGATCCTGGGATTGAGCCCCGTGTTGGGCTCTCTGCTCAGCGGGAAGCCTGCTTCCCTCTCTCTCTGCCTGCCTGTCTGCCTACTGTGATCTCTGTCTGTCAAATAAATAAAATCTTTAAAAAAAACAAAAACAAAAAACAAGAAAAAACTCAAAAAGCATTTGGATTCACCTGAAAATAGAATTAATGAACAAGAAAATAGACTGGAAGAAGTTATTCAGGATGAAATACAAAGCAACAAAGAGAGGAATATGAAAGAGACAATAAGACATACAGAGAGTAAAGTGGGAAATATAACTAACTGGAGCTCAAGAAGGAGTAAAAGAGAATGAAGCAAAAGTAACACTTGAGCATTTTCCAGAACTAATGACAGATACAAATCTACAGATTCAAAAGGCCTAATGAATTTCAAGCAGAATAGATGAAAAGAAATCTATTCACAGACATATCACAGTAAAACTGAGTAACACTAAAGAAAAACAGAAGATCTTAAAATCATCCAGAGTGTGGGTTACCTGGTGTATGCATTTATCAAAACTCTTTGACAAAAAAAAAAAAAAACCCACAACTCTTTGATCTACAACATATTAAGTCCTGTGCATGTAAATTTTACCACAATAAAAATAAAATTAGATGAAAAGCAACCAGAGAAACAGATTGCCTTCAAAGGAGCTGCTTAAGATTGAGCTGACTTCTCAATGGCAGTAAAAGCCAGAAGACAATAGATGATATCTTCAGTGTGATGAAAGAAAATAATTTCCACTAGGAATGGTATGGCCAGTGAAAATTCATCTCAATAATGATGGCAAAATACAATATTTTCAAATCAAACAGAAACAAAAACCCAGGAGGGTTTACAATCATTGGGGTCTCATTAAGGAAAATTCTAAAAGATGTATTTTCAGGCAAAAGGAGAAAGATTCTTGATGGAAGGTCTGAGATGTAAGAAAAAATGAAGTGGAGAATAGGTAAAAATCTTACATGATCATTGGCAGTAAAAAACAATACTAAAATCTTCTAGGAGTTTAATAACTATTAAGATAGAATGAAAACACATCAAAACAATAGCCTATACATTGGGAGGTCAATGATTAAAATTAAATTGTTCTAGTTTTCTTGTATTGTCTACAAGGAGGATGTGCTGATTATCCTATGTCTTCCAAGCTTCACATCCACCCTTCTATATATCACAGTGATGCTGGAATTACTATTCTGAAAAGTGTTTTATTTTTTTAAATAAACTTTACTTTTTACAGCAGTTTTAGGTTCACTAAAAAATTGAACGTGAAGTACAGAGTTCCCATATAACCCCTGTTCTCACATGTGAACAGCCTACCCTACTATCAACATCCCACACCAGAGTGGTACACTTGTTACAGTGAGCCTATTTGACACATCACTATCACTCAAAATTCACAGTTTACACTGGTGTTCACTCTTGGTGTTGTAAATTCTATGAGTTTTGACAAATGAATAATGACATAAATTTACATTAATAGTCTCATGCAGAATAGATTCAGGTCCTAAAAATCCTCTGTGATCACTCTATTCATCCCTCCTTCCCTCCTAACCCCTAGTAAACCCTGATCTTTTTATTGTTTGCACAGTTTTGCTTTTTCACAATGTCACATAGTTGAAATCATACAGTTTGTAGCCTTTTCAGATTAGTGATATGCACTTACATTTTCTTCATGTCTTCTCATGACTTGGTAGCTCATTTATTTTTATCCCTCAAAAATAGTCCATGTATGGATGTACCACAGTTTATTTATCCACTCACCTACTGAAGGACACCTTGGTTACTTCCAGGTTCTGGCAGTTATGAATAAAGCTGCTGTAAACATCCATGTGCAGGTTTTTGTGTGCACATAAGTTTTCAAGTCATTTGAGTAAATACCAAGGAGTGCAATTGCTGGATTGTATGCTAAGAATACAATATTTAACTTTGTAAAAATATGTCAAAGTGTCTTCCAAAGTGGCCATACCATTTTGCATTCCAATCAGCAATGAATGAAAATTCCCGTTGCTCCACATTGGCATTTAGTGTTGACGGTGTTCTGGATTTTGGCCATTCTAATAGGTTTGTAGTGGTATCTGATCGATGTTTTAATTTTCAATTCCCTTATGACATATGATGTGGAGTATTTTTCATATGCTTACTTGCCATATATTTATCTTCTTTGGTGAAGTGTCTGTTCATGTCCTTTTCCCAATTTTTAATCAGGTGTTCATTTCTTATTGTTGAATTTAAGGGTTCTTTGTGCATTTTGAATAACATCCTTTTTATCAGATATGTCTTTTGCAAATTTTTCTCCCAGTGTATGACTTGTCTTCCTATTCTCTTGATATGTTGTCTTTCAAAGAGCAGAAATTTTTTTATTTTAATGAAATCCAGCTTATAATTATTTCTTTCATGGATGGTGTCTTTAGTGTTGTATCTAAAAAGTTATTGCCAGGGCGCCTGGGTGGCTTATTTAAAGATTTAAATAAATCTTTAAAAAAAATAAAATAAAATAAATAAAAAGTTATTGCCATACCCAAGATCACCTGGATTTTCTATGTTATTTTTTTAAGATTATTTATTTATTTATTTGGCAGAGAGAGATCACAAGTAGGCAGAGAGGCAGACAGAGAGAGGTGGGGGAAACAGGCTCCCCGCCGAGCAGAGAGCCCGATGCGGGATTTGATCCCAGGACCCTGAGATCATGACCTGAGCTGAAGGCAGAAGCTTAACCCACTGAGCCACCCAGTTACCCCCCGCCTTTTTTTTAAGATTATTTACTTATTTATTTGGCAGAGAGAGAGATCACAAGTAGGCAGAGAGGCAGGCAAAGAGAGAGGGGGAAGCAGGCTCCCCATCTATGTTATTTTTTTAGGAATCTATAGTTTTGCATTTTACACCTAGATTTATGACCCATTTTGAGTTAATGTTTGTGAAGTGTGTAAAGTCTATGTCTAGATTCTTTTTCTCTTTTTTTGCATGTGGATGTCCAGTGGCTTCAGCACCATTTGTTGAAAATTTTCTCCATTGTGTTGCCTTTTCTCCTTTGTCAAAGATCTGTTTAACATATTCATGTAGGTCTATTTCTGGGGTTTCTAGTATGTTCCATTGATCTTTTTGTCTGTCCTTTCAGAATTATCACTACATTTTGATTACTGTCCTTTTATAGGAAGTCTTAAGTAGTGTTAGTTGCTGACTTCGTGCTTCTACTCTAATATTGTGCTGGGTATTCTAGTCTTCTGTTTCTCCATATAAACTTTAGCATCAGTTTGTCAATATCCACAAAATAATTTGCTGATATTTGGAGTGGGATTGTATTGAATCTATAGATTAAGTTGGGAAGAACTGACATCTTGAAAATACTGTGTCCTCTTATTCATGAACATGGACTATCTCTCCATTTATTTGGTTTTCATTGATTTCTTTAATCAGAGTTTTATAATTTTCCTCATAAAGATATTATACATATTTTGTTAGATTTGTGCCTAAGTATTTCATTTTGGGGAGTGGTAATATAATGGTACTATGTTTTTAATTTCACATTTCACTTGTTCGTTGCTGGTATATAGGCAAGCAATTGACTTTCTTTTTTTTTTATTATTGTATTAAAATTCAGATAACATGGGACTCCTGGGTGACTCAGTCGGTTAAGTGGCTGCCTTCAGCTTAGGTCATGATCCCAGGGTCCTGGGATGGAGTCCCACATTGGGCTCCTTGGTCAGCAGGGAGCCTGCTTCTCTCTCTCCCTCTGCCTGCCACTCTGCCTGCTTCTGCTCTTTCTCTCTGTCTGTCAAATAAATAAATAAAATCTTTTTTAAAAAAATCAGATAACATGAAATTTACCATCTTAACTATTTTTATGTATTTTTAAGATTTTATTTATTTAGTTTTAAATATTTTAATAAAATTTTTATTTATTTTATTCATTTTATTTATTTTTTAAGTTTTTATTTATTTAATTGTCAGAGAGAGAAAGAGCACAAGCAGGGGGAGCAGCAGGCAGAAAGAAGCAGACTCCCTGCTGAGCAAGGACCCAGATGTGAGACTTGATCCCAGAACCCTGGGATCATGATGTGAGCTGAAGGCAGACACTTAACCAAATGAGCCACCCAGGGGCTTCTATCTTAACCATTTTTAAACGTACTGTTTAAATCAAAACCACAATGAGATACCACCTCATACCAGTCAGAATGGCTAACAAGTCAGGAAATGACAGATGTTGGCAAGGATGCAGAGTAAGGGGAACCCTCCTACACTGTTGGTGGGAACGCAAGCTGGTGAAGCCATTCTGGAAAACAGCATGGAAGTTCCTCAAAAAGTTGAAAATAGAGCTACCCTATGACCCAGCAATTACACTACTGGGTATTTACCCTAAAGATACAAATGTAGTGATCCAAAGGGGCACATGCACCCAAATGTTTATAGCAGCAATGTCCACAATAATCAAACTATGGAAAGAACCTAGATGTCCATCAACAGATGAATGGATAAAGAAGATGTGGTATATATATACAAGGGAATACTATGCAGCCATCAAAAGACATGAAATCTTGCCATTCGCAACGACGTGAATGGAACTAGAGGGTATTTTGCTTAGCGAAATAAGTCAATCAGAGAAAGACAACTATCATACGATCTCCCTGATAATGAGGAAGTGGAGATACAATGTGGGGGGTTTGGGGGGTAGGAAAAGAATAAATGAAACAAGATGGGATTGGGAAGGAGACAAACCATAAGAGACTCTTAATCTCACAAAACAAACTGAGGGTTGCTGGGGGGGAGGGGGGTAGGAAGAGGGTGGTGGGGTTATGGACATTAGGGAGGGTATGTGCTATGGTGAGTGCTGTGAAGTGTGTAAACCTGGCAATTCACAGACCTGTACCCCTGGGGCTAATAATACATTATATGTTAATAAAAAATTAAAAAATAATTTTAAAAAAAGATATGTACTCTGTAGCTTGCTTCCAGTAGAATTTTCTTTTTGTTTTTCAATAGATTTTCTAGGTATTTTCTCAGAAACACCTGCCTCATGCAAATCAATTCCTTTGACTTCCAAAGCTATTGTTTCTATAGGGCCTTTGACAGCCTCTATTAAAAATCAAAAACTGAAAAAAAAAAAAAAGTACTGTTTAATGGCATTGAATACATTCATATTGTGGTATAGCCGTCACCACCATCCATCCCATAAACCCTTTTCAACTTGTAAAACTGAAACTCTATACAGTTTTCTCTGCTATCTGAAAGTAGAATGTTCTTATAAACCTTTCATAAACCAAAGCACTGTAAGGCGAAGAAGTAATTACCATTAATTTACGTGGAAAACTTTTTGAGTGTTCCCAGATCCAAAAAATAACCTACCAAATCATACTAAATAACATGTGAAACCTAAAATAACACTAAAAATATAGCAACAGCAAGAATGATATGATAAATACACAGCCTGTATAAGGTGGAAATAATGCATGTACAGTTAGTTTTACTTATAAGAACTGGAATGTCAGCAAGCACACTGGAAACTGAGAGGGGCTGATTATGGCTAAGTCATTCATTGGAGTCAGGGTGGTGGAAGGTACAGGATCCTAGGGTATAGCAGAGCAAGGAAGAGGTTCATCTATGAATATCTCATCATTGTCTGAATCCATCAGGGCAGGCAGATTACTAACATCTACACCTTCTTGTCTGTCTGCCTTGATGTCAAAGGTCGAGGTTTGTCATCTGCTGTGATTGATGTGGCTGATGTGGAAGGCTTGAAATAAGACTGTATGCTTCACTGCTTAGCCTACACATTTTTGTATCATACAATGCTTTGTAGGCACTCAAAACATCCTACAAACCTGTCCTAAACCTACATGAAAGGTATTTTTTTCTGCATTTATTGCAGCACTGTCAATCATAGTGAAAATCTCACACATGCTTCACTTTCCAATCCTGGATGACTTCACTTTAAGGCAGTTTGCTATTGCATTCACTTTGGAGTGGTATCCTTTCCTCTTACGGTTGTATCAGCTTTTTGTCTGTCAGCTCTCGGTCAGGGGATGCCAAAAGCTCTTATCACCTTCATTAACTTTCACAATATCACCATATTTATGGTTGGCTTGAAGGTTTTAAAATCATTGACCTCTTTGGGACACAGTTTTCTCCATATGCCATGTCTCATTGAGACGGCTGGCCTGTCCCTAGCATCTCCAAGGTCGGCAATGGCCAATTTTATCCTGTAGTCTCCAGATCTCTCATAAAGATGCTTCAGAGTGGGGCGCCTGGGTGGCTCAGTGGGTTAAAGCCTCTGCCTTTGGCTCAGGTCATGATCTCAGGGTCCTGGGATCAAGCCCCACTTTGGGCTCTCTGCTCAGCAGGGAGCCTGCTTTCTTTCCTCTCTCTCTGCCTGCCTCTCTGCCTGCTTGTGATCTCTCTGTCTGTCAGATAAATTAAAAAAAAAAAAAAAAGATGCTTCAGAGTTGCCCTCCCTGTCAGTGGCACTTGCAATGAAATGCATCACATTTTGCATATTGTAAGCAAAGCCTTAAGTGTGGCTGTCAGGGCGGGTCACACAGTTGCAGCAGTGATGTCATATTCAGTGTAAGAACACAAAACAAGTGTTACCACCATACTCAGCAATGCCAGGTGGATGAGCAGCATACCTAGCAACAGAAGACGCTTATTATCAAGATTATTTTCTCTACGGTATATGTAAACAAAAGGACTACTGTATCCACTCATGTACTCAGAAATACATCAACTGGTTATTACAACCGTTTCAATGTGAACAAAACACAACAGAAGGTGTATTCTTATCAATGCCTTTAGGTGCCCTAGGATTTTCTGAATGCTACACTAGTAGAGGCCTGAGGACAGCATATCAGTGATATTAATAATAGGCATTAGGGGGCACCTGGGTGGCTCAGTGGGTTAAAGCCTCTGCCTTTGGCTCGGGTCGTGATCCCAGGGTCTTGGGATCGAGCCCCGCATAGGGCTCTCTGCTCAGCATACAGCCTGCTTCCTCTTCTCTCTGCCTGCCTCTCTGCCTACTTGTGATCTCTGTCTGTCAAATGAATAAAATCTTAAAAAAAAAAAAATAGGCATTAGGGTCAACCTGTCCTTTGATGCCTCGTGTCCCTTAGCCTGCTTTTCTTCTATTTAAATACATATCTTGCTCAGCAGTTTTTTCCTATACGTTGCATTTGTCACAGTTAAACATTTGCTTACACAAATAATCGCCTTCTGTAACTATCGTCTTCAGTTCTTCTAGGAAATTTTCAGTGGCTTCAGTATCAGCTGAAGCACCATCTTCAGTGACCTTTAAGCTGGGAACCTGCCCTTGCCTCAAAAACTAATCAAACCGGGGCGCCTGGGTGGCTCAGTGGGTTAAAGCCTCTGCCTTCTGCTCAGGTCATGATCCCAGGGTCCTGGTATCAAGCTCCGCATCTGGCCCTCTGCTCAGTGGGGAGCCTGCTTCCTCCTCTCTCTCTGCCTGCCTCTCTGCCTACTTGTGATCTCTGTCTGTCAAATAAATAAATAAAATCTTTAAAAAAAAACAATCAAACCACCTATGACTATCTTTAAATTCCACTTTCTTTTTTTTTTAATTCTATTTATTTATTTGAGAGAGAGAGAGCACGAACAGGGGGTGGGGCAGCGAGAGGAGCAAAGGGAGAGGGAGAAGCAGACTCCCTGCTAAGCAGGGAGCCCAGCTCATGTTGATCCCAGGACCGGAGATCATGACCTGGGCCTAAGTCAGATGCTTAACCAACTGAGCCACCCAGGTGCCCCTAAATTCCACTTTCAAAACACTTTCATCACCATCATCCAGTGCTTTCTTTTTCAGTGCATAAAAAGATTGATTTATTTCTCCTTAAGTGTAAGATAACTGAACGCCACACTTTGTACACCCATCAATCCACTCAAGCAATAGGTTCCATCTTATCCATTACTGGATGCTGACAAAAAGAGACCTTTGCTACTAAGAATTGATAATAACTTTGACACTTTTCAAGATTCTTTCTCTGTGTACATAGTATGGATAGTGGATGCATGTGAGTTCAACACATACACAGTGTATTTATTTTGTTCAACATAACCAAAAGTCTCTCAGATTTTATTTTTAAGTAATTTCTTTTTTTAAGATTTTATTTATTTATTTGACAGACAGAGATCACAAGTAGGCAGAGAGGCAGGCAGAGAGGGGGGCAGAGGTGGGGGGAGAAGCAGTCTCCCCACCGAGCAGGGAGCCCGATGCAGGGCTCGATCCCAGGACCCTGAGATCATGACCCAAGCCAAAGGCAGAGGCTCTAACCCACTGAGCCACACAGGCGCCCCTTTTTAAGTAATTTCTATACCCACTGTGGGGCTTGAACTCTCAACCCCAAGATCAAGAGTTGCACACTCCACTGACTGAGCCAGCCAGGCACCTCCCCCATACTTTTTAAAGGAATCTTTATTTATTTTTTAAAGTAGACTTCATGCCCAACATGGGGCTTGAACTCATGACCCTGAGATCAAGTACTGCAAGCTCCAATGACTGAGCCAACACCCCTCAAAACTCTTAATTATATCCAGTTCTATGCTAAGTGTAACACTCTTACGATCTCTCTTAGGTTTTCCTGATACCTTAGGACACATCTTACTAACAGATGCACAAAATAAATTGAGATAAAGCACAGATACTCACAGACACAGTCCATGATATGATGGCTTGATGCTGAGATGCCAAGTATAGTTCCTGAGGAAAGAGCTTGGTGGGGCACTCTTGCTGCTGGGTTGCATCCTGCCTCTTTAACACCTTTCCGCAAAATGAACACTGAATGCTATTTTTACCTTTTGCCTTTTAACTTTCAAGAAGTGGGGGATACCTGTACCTATTAAACAATAACTCCCTATCTTCCCTTCCCCCAGCCCCAGGAAACCACTGTTAAACTTTCTGTCTTTATGATTTGACTATTCTAAGTAACTCATATAAGTGACCTCATAGTGTTTGTCTTTTTGTGGCTGGCTTATTTCATTTAGTGTAACGTCCTCAAGGTTCATCTGTGTTGTAGCATATTTCAGGACTTCCTTCCTTTATGAGGCTAAATAATATTCCATTATGTGTGTATGCCACATCTTGCTTATCCATTTATCCTTCCATAGATACTTGGGTTGCTTCCACATTTTAGCTATTATGAATAATGCTTCTATAAACATGAGTGCACAAATATATGTTTTCAGTTCTCTGGGGTGTGTGCCCAGACTTGGAGTTCCTGGGTCTTATGATAATTCTATCTTTTATTTTTTCCTGGAACTGTTTTCCAGAGCAGCTGTAGCATTTAACATTCCTACCAACAGTGCACAAGGGTTCCAATTTCTCCATATCCTCACCAACACTTGTTGTTTTCTGTTTTTTTTTTTAAATGGGCTTATTTTATTTTAAGATTTTACCTATTTATTTGACAGAGAGAGAGCAAGAGCACAAGCAGGGGGAGTGGCTGGCAGAGGGAGAAGCAGACCCCACTGAGCAAGGAGCCAAATGAGGGACTCTATCCCAGGACCCTGGGATCGTGACCTGAGCCAATGGCAGATGCTTAACCAAATGAGCCACCCAGACTCCCCTAACACTGACATTTTAACAAAATTACTATCCATGAACGTGGGATGTGTTTTCATCTATTTACATCTCCTTTAATTTATTCAGCAATGTTTTGTACATTTCATTGCACAATGAAATGTACATTGGCTAATTCCTAAGTATTGTATTCTTTATTCTTTTTTATACAATTGTGAATGAAATTGTTTCTCTAATTTCCCTTTCAGATTGTTCATTGTTCATTTATAGAAATGTAACTGATTTTTGTGTGTTGACTTTGTATGCTGCTACTTTACTGAATTTATTAGGTTTAACAGCTTTCTTTATAGAGTCTTCAGGATTTTCTATATATAAAAATCATATCATCTGCAAACAGAGATAACTGTACTTCCTCTTTTCCAATGTTTATGCCTTTTACTTCTTTTTCTTTCCTAATTGCTCTAGCTAGAACTTCCAGTACTGTGTTCAATAGAAGTGATGAAATCAAGTATCTTTGTCTTGTTCCTGATCTTAGAGGAAAGGTTTTCAGTCTTTCACCATTAGGTATGAAGTTTACTGGGGTTTTTCATATATGACTTTTATTATGTGAAGGTAGTTGCCTTCGATCCCTATTTTGTTTAACGTTTTTATCATGAAAGGGTGTTAAAATTTGTCAAATTCTTTTTCTGTATCAATTGAGATGATCATTTTTCCCTTTATTTTGTTGATGTGATGTATTACATTGATCAATTTTCATATGCTGAATCATCCTTATATTCCTGGAATAAATCCCACTTGGTCGTGGTGCATAATAATACTTTTAATATGCTGCTGAATGCTGCTTGCTAGTGTTTTGTTGCGGATTTTTATATCATGTTTATAAGGAATATTTGCCTGTAATTTTCTTTTCTTGTAGTGTTTTTGACTTTGGTATCAGGGTTAAGACACTGGAAGTGGAGTGCTGCTGTTAAAAAAAAATTGAAACATATGGCATTCACATAGCAATCAGGTGGCAGACAATGAGAAAATTATGTCAGAGGTTCAAAGGATGGCAATCTATTTGTGTTTAGTAAACAAGACAGTAAACATTGTTCTGGTAGTAAAATAGCAACAATTCTGGGTATTTCAAATAGAAGGAATTTAATACAGATAATCATTTACCAAAGTGTCACAAAGGATGGAGTAGCAGAAAGAGGAAGCTAAGATTACTCAATGATTAGCAAATGCCGGAAGTCACTAACTCTAGGGCCAGTGGAGCAGAAGGGGAACCGGTATTGCTAGGAGTCCACCATTGCTTGGCTGCTGTGGCTGCTTCTGTTGAAACTGTGCTGCCCCAGCAGGACTCAAGATCACATTGCTACTTTTGCCTTTTAACTTTCAAGAAGTGGGGGGTACCTCTACCACTGTCAGTGAGATCCCTCTACCACTTTCAGAACCTAACAAGAAACCAGGTGGTTAGCAAGTCTGAGACACATAGTTAAAGTATTCCTACTTAACATTAGAGAAGATGTTCTAAAAGGCTAAATGTGGAGTTCAGAGGCCAAAGACTATCGGAACATCATGTTATGTGATGACAAAATACTTGGTAAAATGTGCCTACAGTAATGTGGACAACACACGAAATATTATGAAGCTCTGAGAGAAGGGGTTGGAAAGAATCAAATGGCCAGCATGCACTGGCAAATTCTGACTGTATTACAAGAAAGCAAGGAGCTCAGGGGAGAATTGGCCTTTTATATTTGCAAGCAAATGTAAATGAGAATCATATGTCCAGAAAAATCAGGACTTGAATTGCTGGAAGACTATTGCTTCATGACTCACTATAGTGAGAAATAGAATTGGGAAGGCCCTGACCAAAAAGGCTCCCTAATATCCAGCCTTGTGGCAAAAAGCAGATAAAGAATGTGTTCTCTCTTAAATCAAGAGAGAGCAGCATATGGATGGGGATGCAAAGAAATAAAGCAAGCTTAAGAACTATGACTAGAGGGGCGCCTAGCTGGCTCAGTGGGTTAAAGCCTCTGCCTTCAGCTCTGGTCATCAGGGTCCTGGGATCGAGCCCCGCATCCAGCCAGCCCGCATTGGGCTCTCTGCTCAGCGGGGAGCCTGCTTACTCCTCTCTCTCTGCCTGCCTCTCTGCCTACTTGTGATCTCTGTCTGTCAAATAAATAAAATCTTTAAGAAAAAAAAAAGAACTATGACTAGGAAAGAACTCTGAATATGATTACTAGGAGTAAAATGGAACTGACTCAAAGTATATAAGCCAGAAACTAGGGTTTGTTTGTTTGTTTGGTTTGGTTTTGTGTGAATGCATCTGTGTGTGTATTCATGTGTTTTTACAATCTTTTGTAGGTATAATTAGCTTACAACAGACTAAACATATTTAATGTTTACCATTTGAATTTTAACATATGTATAAAACCATCACTACAGTCACTCCCAAATCATCACTCCCAAAAATCTCCTTTAAATTTTTGAAGTACTGCATTTCAAAGAAACCACAAACTGTCTTTGACAGCTTAAATGTAAAATTACCATAAGGCTTCCAAATTTCTACATATTGGGAGTGGGCTCTAAAATTTGTACAGCACCAGGGAGGAAATGTTTTCCAAAGCCCATTTGAGATGTGATCATGCAGGATAGGGAAAAGTAAGCCACCACCCACACCGAAGGTGGATCCAGAGGTCTTGGAGAAAATAGACAACAGTGCTCATTCAAGTAACAGAACCAGAGTCCAGTCAGAGAAACTCTCCACGGAACAGCAGGAAACTTCACTGTATCTGCCCTTCAGAACCACTGACTGCAGCTGGTCCTCCATTCTTTGGTTTTCTGAGTGTGACCGTCTGTTGCAGCTTTCCCACACCTGCCCTACCACGTATGAGGTACGGTGGGGAGGAGGCAGAGGGGAGTCACATCTGCAACTCAGAAAGAGGACTTGGTTTTTTAGAAAATTTGTATTTATTTGTTTATTTAGGGAGAGAGAAAGCTTGTGTGCCCAAGCAGGGGTGGGGGAGGGGCAGAGGGAGAGAAAGAGAATCTTAAGCAGGCTCCATGCACTGCGGAGCCCAACCTGGGGCTCAATCTCCCAACCCCGAGATCATGACTGAGCCAAAATCAAGAGTCGGATGCCCAACTGGCCGAGCCACCCGGGTGCCCCTAAGGAAGAGGACTTCAAATAACTCTGAGGTTTGGGTTTGAACTTGATACAAGGACTAGATGGGAATTTGAGTTCTCTCACTTGGCTGTGAGTGTGTTGTACCTGTGTGAGTAAAAGTAGAATGACTATAATATGAGCAAAAGGGTAGACTCCAGTAGGGGCCATATCATGTGTTCACCAAACTCATTTCATTTTCCTTGTGAACATACCTACAGCTAAACTACACTTGCTAGTTTCTGCTGTGGTTAGCTGCAACTGTGTGACAGAGTTTTGTCCAACTGTGGGTGAAGTGATGTACAACTTTCAGGCCTGACCCTATAAATATTCTGTGTAATCATCCATGTTCTCTCTTATCATTCATTTGTGAACTCCATGGTTCAAAGCAGAAATCATAATGTAGTTAGAAAACATAATTGATTGATAATGAAAATATTGTTATATCAAAATCTGTGGGATCAATGAAAAGAAAAAAAATCCAAATTTGATCAAGATCTAAGTACTGCTTTACAGAAAACACAGAGGGACTGGAGCACCCGGTGGCTCAGTCAGTTGGGTGTCTGACTCTTGATTTCAGCTCAGGTCATGATCTCAGGGGTCGTGAGATGGATGCCTGCACCCTGCTCCATGCTCAGTGCAGTCTGCCTGTCCCTTTCCCTCTGCTTCTCCCCCAATTCATGCATGCTCTCTCTTTCTCTATCTAAAATAAATAAATAGAGGCACCTGGGTGGCTCAGTGGGGTAAAGCCTCTGCCTTCAGCTCAGGTCATGATCTCAGGGTCCTAGGATCGAGCCCCGCATCGGGCTCTCTGCTCTGCGGGAAGCCTGCTTCCTCCTCTCTCTCTGCCTCCCTCCCTGCCTACTTGTGAGCTCTGTCTGTCAAATAAATAAATAAAATCTTTAAAAATAAAATAAATAAATAAAAAGGATAACACAGAGGGCCCGAGGAACACATTAAAAGACACCCTGAGGATGCAATCAGCAAAATCAGACTATGGAAAACAAGGGGGCAATCATCTAGTTTCTTCAAATAAACTGTAAGGAAATAAAAAATGACGGTGAAACTGTCTATAGATTAAAGGAGGTTTAAAGAGCCATAATAATCTAACAGAGTATATGGGCATATGGACTTTATTTGAATTGTGATTCAAACAAGCCAACCATAATTTTCTCATAAAAGAATTATGAGATAGGGGTGCCTGGCTGGCTCAGGTGGTTAAGTATCTGACACTTGGTTTCAGCTAAGGTAATGATCTCAGGGTCATGAGATCGAGCCCCCCCCTCCCAAGGGGCTCCACGCTCAGTGGGGAGTCTGCTTGAGATTCTCTCCCTCTCCCTTTGCCCCTTCCCCTGCTCTCTCTCTTTCTCTCTCAAATAAATAAGTAAAATTGTCTTAAAAATCCTTTTCAAAATATTTTTAAAAGATTTTATTTATTTATTTGAAGGGGAAGAGAGACCAGGAAGGGAGGGGAGGGGCAGAGGGAAAGGGAAAAGCAAGGAGTCCACCCTGGGGGCTCAATCCCAGGACCCTAAGATCATGACCAGAGCCAAAAGCAGACACTTAACCAACAGGGCCACGCAGTTGCCCCAATAAATAAATCTTTTTAAAAAATTGTGAGATAATCAGGAGAATTTAAAAATACTGAATATTTTATAATACTAAGAATTATTGTTATCTTTTTAGCATGATATGGTATACAGTTATGTTTTTAAAGAGCCTTTATAAATATAGAAATACATTTCATATATGGATGAAAAGATACAATGTCTGGGATTTGCCTCACCACCATTTATGAGTGATGAGTGGTAGTGCAGGGAGATGAGCATGGGATAAATGAAACAGGTCTAGACATAATTGTTGAAGTTAGGTGATACAGAGGGAGTCATTATAATATTTCTAACTTTATATATGTTTTGAATTTTCCATAATAAGACACTTATTATTTATTTATTTATATTTAGGTTTACTTATTTAAATAATCACTACAACCAGCAAAGTTCTCAAACTCATGACCCCAAGATCAAGAGCTGCACACTCTTCCAACTGAACCAGCCAGGTGCCCCAATAAAATATATATTTTTCAAAGATTTTATTTATTTGACAGAGAGAGACACAGTGAGAGAGGGAGCACAAGCAGGGGAAGTAGCAGGCAGAGGGAGAAGCAGGCTTCCTGCTGAGCAAGGAGCCCGATGCAGGGCTCCATTCTAGGATCCTGGGCTCATGACCTGAGCCGAAGGCAGACACTTAATGACTGAGAAACCCAGGCACCCCCCCAATAAAATATTTTTTAAAGCTATCTTTAAATAAATACACCTTTTGCCTAGCAATTATACTCGTATGGATATATTTACACATGCACACATGTACAATGTAATAGTCTTTTGTAATAACAAAGGATTGGGAGGAAATAATTTTAATCAGGACAGTGATAGTGAAAAAAAAATGATGTAATGTTGCTAGTTGAGATAACATGCAACCACAAAAACAAAGGAGAAAGTTCTATATGTGCTGCCATTGAAAATTCTCTAAGGGGAATAGAATTCCCATTTATTAAGGGGAATAAAAACAAGATGCTGAACAACGCATTTACTATCCTATATTTGCGTGTGAATAAAGGAAACAGGAAATAAGATTCTCTATCTAGTCTTGTGAACCACAAAGAAAGGCTGGAAGGACACAAAAAAACCAAGAGCAAGGTTATGTATCGGGATGGGATCAAATGGGAGGGAAGTTCAGGAAAGTGAATTTTCATTGCGCACCTTTTTATATTTCCTGCGTTTTGAATCATGAGGAAGTATTAACCATTTTGAAATTATATAAAGAATTTAAAATAGCCATGAAGAATTTCTGATACCTAAAGTAGTACTTGGTGAGAAATTTATAAGAGAGGCATTATGAAATAGGAAAAGCCAAAAATGAATGAGCTAAGCCTTATTTCAAAAAGTTGAATCCAGGGGCACCTGGGTGGCTCAGTGGGTTAAAGCCTCTGCCTTCGGCTCGGGTCATGAACTCAGGGTCCTGGGATCAAGCCCCGCATCAAGCCACGCATCAAGCCCCGCATCGGGCTCCCTGCTCAGCAGGGAGCCTGCTTTCTCCTCTCTCTCTGCCTGCCCCTCTGCCTACCTGTGATCTCTGTCTTTCAAATAAATCAATAAAATCTTAAAAAAAAAAGTTGAATCCAGTTATAAAATAAAGAAGTCCAATAAATAAATAAATAAACAAGCAAGCAAACAAGCCCTGGGGATATAATGTACAGAAGGGGAAATATAGCTAATAATACTGTATTACATATTTGAAAGAAGCTAAGAGAATAGATCTTAAAATTCCCATTATAATAAAAAATTTGTAACTCTTTGTGGTGATAAATATTATAACTAGACTTGTGGTGATCATTTCACAATATATACAAATATTAATTCATTTTGTTTTATACCTGAAACTAATATATGTTAATTATATCTCAATTTAAAAAGTTGAATAAAGAAATCAAATCAAGCTGCCAAAAAAAAAAAAAAGTAGAAGGAAGGAAAATAAAGTTAGAGTGGAAATAATTCTAAAATTTGTATGGAACCACGAAAGGCCCTGAATAGCCAAAGCACTCATGAAAAAAACAAAGCCAGAGGGGTCATGCTTTCTGCTCTCAAACTATATTGCAAAGCTATAATACTCAAAACAGTATTGGCATAAAAATGGACACACAGATCAATGAAACAGAATATAGAGCCCAGAAATAAATTCACATATATATGGTCAATTAATTAATGACAAAGGAGCCAAGAATACACAATGGGATAGGACAGTCTCTTCAATAAATGGTGCTGGGAAAACTGGACAACAACATATAAAAGAATGAAACTAGGGGCACCTGGGTGGCTCAGTCAGTTGGGTATCCAACTCTCAGTTTCTGCTTAGGTCTTGGTCTCAGGTTCATGGGATTGAGCCCCACATTGGGCTCCGCACTCAGTGCAGAGTCTGCTTGTCCCTCTCTCTCTGCTCCTCCCCCTCCCCCTGCTCTCTCTCTCTCAAATAAATAAAGAAATAAAATCCTTTAAAAAAAAAAAAGAATTAAACTAGATCATTATCTTACATCATACACAAAAATTAACTCAAAATGGATTAGAGACTGGAACGTTTAACATGAAATCGTGAAACTTCTAGAAAAAAGTTTGGGTGTTGAATTTTTGGATCTGACTCCAAAAGCAAAGACAGCAAAAGTAAAAATAGGGATGCCTGGTGGCTCTGTTGGTTAAGAGTCTGCTTTTGGCTTGGCTCATGATCCCAGAGTCCTGGGATCAAGCCCTGCATTGTCTGGCCCCCTGCTCAATGAGGAGTCTGCTTCTCCCTCTCCCTCTGCTTGCCGCTCCCCTTGCTTGTGCACGCTCTCTCTCTCTGTCAAATAAATAAAATCTTTAAAAAAAAAGTAAAGGTAAATAAATGGGACATATCAAACTAAAAAGCTTCTACACAGCAAAGGAAACCATCAACAAAATGAAAAGACAACCTACTGAATGGGTGAAAAAAATTGCAAATCATGTATCTGATAAGTAGTGTTGACCTTACAAATAAAAGTCATTTTACCAGCAATAAATAAATAAATAAATAAATAAATAGGCTTATTCAGGAGATCGCAGAGAATTGCAGTTCTGAACAAGAAAGCCGTGGCATAAACTGTATGCTAGTCCAACAAAGGAGAGAAATGTTATTTTATGGAGAAAAAGGAGGAAGTTGGGAGAGGTTGTTTTGAACAAAAATCCACTGGAGAAAGGCAAGAGTTCAGAATGATGCTGGTCTCTCATTGACTGAGCGGCTGGGGCATCAATTTCTTGTAGGAGATACAATTTACATCTGTTTCTGTTGGGTTCTGTAATTGATTTTTCTTTCCTAGTGGTTTCTGTTGGGGTTCTGTAATGGAGATGCTTGAGGTTGACAGGTATGGCACGAGAGCTCCCCCTTCTGGTCTCCCAACTCCATTTTAAAGTTTCCCTTGATTAATTGTCACATTTCCCCCATTTGATCATCGTCTTTCTCTAAAAGCATCACTGATAAAGTCAGGTTTTCCTAGCTAAGTGGCCTGTTGCCCCTCCTGTCATGTCCCACGGTGGAGGGAAACTGTACAGATTGGAAACCTACTGAGGTCACATTCAGGTAACAAGCACCGGTAGGAGGGCGAACTCTCAGGCATTTCCCATCTATAGTCCATATACATCACAAGCCCTGGAAATCATCTCCTCATTGAGTACACCATTTCTACAGTGGCTTGACAGGCAACAAGTACGGAATCGAGAGTAACACAATTCCAAATTGTATGATGGTTCTAAACCAGGACCCTAGGACAGAAAGTAACCAACCGGAAACATTTATTGGCATTTATTCCGACTTGGGGGACAAAGGTTCTCCCTACACAGGCAGACTTGGAGTCCTGCATGCCTCCTCAAATTCCCTGCTGAACGTGGCCACGAACACAGAAGAGTAAGTATTTCGAGAGCACACTGAAAGGGTTAAGCCAGTGCCTTTGGTGAGAGACAGTGTAGGTATACGTATGAAGGGATAACTGATGAACTGTTTTGCAAAACAGCAAGCTTCAAAGATGTTTTAAACAGCATTGATATCTCAAAAGAGTCCTTTGGAACCAAATGTGTTATCAGATAATGCAGTCTGTAAAGTTGTAAATTCAGAAACCATGAAGTTGGTAAAGAATCCAGAATCAGCTCATGATCTGGGTGAGAAAAAGAGGCGTCTGTGAATCCTGAATCTTCTAACTGGCCTGGTCCAGACATCTTGGGAAAGCTGTCATCAGATGCGGTCTGCTTCAATTCTAGGAAATCTTTCCTTTCAGGTCACCAGCTGGTGCGCAGGACTGGTCAGGGTTTGGTGCTGCTTTCTTTAGATAATGTTACACGAGTCAAAGAGTCTGTTCCCTCGAGTTTGGTGGCACAAGGTTTGGTTAGCAGTCCCTGATAGGAGCCTTTCCATTGAGGTTGAAGAGAATCTTTTTGGAGGTATCTTTTCCAGTGACAAAATCTCTAGTTTGCAAGGTGTGGTGCTCAAGGTCTTTGTCTCCTGGGAGTGCACTGTGAAAAGGGCGCTCTATCAAAACATGGTTGTTTTTTTTTCAAACCATGGTTATTTTTAATAGAAGCAATTAGGCCTTTATAATATTAAGGTATATATCTTTTTGAAAGATTTTATTTATTTATTTGAGAGAGAGAGAGAAAGCATGAGCAGGGAGGAGAGGGAAAAGCATGCTCCCCTCTGAGCAGAGAGCCCAGCAGGGAGCCTGATCCCTGGACCCTGGGATTATGACCTGAGCCAAAGGCAGACACTCACCTGACTGAGCCATCCTGGTGCCCCTAAAGTAGACTTATTTTTATCAACTGTGGGTCAAAGGAGGCAGAGGCCAAGTGCATTGGACATCCTGTGACCATATCAAAGGGTGAGAGTCTATACATTCCAGAGGGATTCGATCTGAGTTTTAGAAGAACCAATGGCAATGCTTCCAGCCAAGATATTTGGAGGGTCTCTAAAAATTTTGCCAGTTAGATCTTAATAGTGTCGTTAATGTGTTCGACTGACCATGAGGACTGAAGATGGTCTGCACAATGAAAGCGTTGTAAACCCAGCCAAGCAGCACAGACTTATCAAAGCACCTGACTAATAAAATGGATTCCCCAATCACTACAAAATTCAGGAGGGGTTCCCCAGGTAGACAGCATCTTTTCTAACAGAATTTTAGCTACAAAAGAAGTTGTGTGGCCTGTCTAAAAGGGAAAACTTCAGTCCTGTGAGAAAACATACAAAGTATGACTTAAATATATTTATAACCATGAGAAGGGGGAAGCTGTATGAAATCCATTTGCAAAAACTCAAATGGTCCATTGGGTGGTTCAAAAGATCTGGAAGCAGGGTAAAAAACCAGTTTCCCTAGATTGTATTTTGGACAGGTGTGACATGAGGCAGACACATTTTCTGGCCTTATTAATATTTCCCCACCAATATTGGCTCATGAATGCTCTCATTTTGTCAGTAAACATTAATATATGTACAGTGGTAAATAGTAAATTTTAGTAAATGGTAAATTTTAGATTTCTGGTGGGGCCTGATTATTATTTGACCCAAATCAGAGTTTTCGCTTTCTATCAAACCAACAATTCTTCTATTCCCAATATTGTTTTTCCTTTTCTGGTGGCAATCATTGGGCTTCTCTGGTCAATTTTTCTAAGTTATCATTTGGGGAAACATCCCTTTGGATCAGGACAGAGGTTTAGCTATTGGTTTCCTTGAGAACAGTATTTTTGGTAGAAATATCAGCAAGGTGGTTTCCCTTGACCTTCAGGGATTTGAGTCTGGAATGCCCAGGAAATTTAGTAATAGAGCAGCTGCAAAGACATCTAATAAATTTTTAGTCAAAGGGCCCATTTTTTTATTTTACCCCCATTGGAGGTAAGGAGACCTTACTACTTCTGTAACATTTCAAAATCATGAGCTACCTCAAGGCATACTGACTATAGGTATAAATGTTTGCAATTCTACCCTTGGCTAAGGCACAAGCCCAAGTCAAGGTGTATAATTCAGCTTTTTTTTTTAAGATTTTATTTATTTATTTGACAGAGGGAGATCACAAGTAGGCAGAAAAGCAGGCAGAGAGAGAGAGAGGAGGAAGCAGGCTCCCCGCTGAGCAGAGAGCCTGATGCGGGGCTCGATCCCAGGATCCTGGGATCATGACCCGAGCTGAAAGCAGAGGCCCTAACCCACTGAGCCACCCAGGCGCCCCTATAATTCAGCTTTTTGAGCCAAAGTAGCAAGAGGTAAATGTGCTGCTTCAGTGACTTCCAAAGTAGTTACAATAGCATACCCAGCATGATGCTTACCATTTTCATCCTTTATTTAAGAACCAGCAATAAATGGACACCACAGTAGCTCAGTCAGTTGGGCATCTGCCTTCGGCTCAGGCCATGATCCCAGGGTCCTTTGATCGAGCCCCACATAGGGCTTCTCGCTCAGTGGGGAGCCTGCTTCTCCCTTGGCCTGATGCTCCTCCTGCTTGTGCGTGCACTCTCTCTCTCTCTGACAAATAAATAAAATAAAATCTTAAAAAGAAGAAAAAGAAGGAGGAGGAGGTGGAGAAGAAGAAGAAGAAGAAGAAGAAGAAGAAGAAGAAGAAGAAGAAGAAGAAGAAGAAGAAGGAGGAGGAGGAGGAGGAGGAGGAGGAGGAGGAGGAGGAGGAGGAGGAGGAGGAGGAGGAGGAGAAAGAAGAAGAAAGAAGAAGGAAGAAGAAGAAGAAGAAGAAGAAGAAGAAGAAGAAGAAGAAGAAGAAGAAGAAGAAGAAGAAGAAGAAGAGGGAGGAGGAGGAGGAGGAGGAGGAGAAGAAGAAGGAGAAAAAGAAGAAGAAGGAGAAAAAGAACAAGCAGTAAACCATGAAAAATCTGCCTGAGAGGAGTTTCCTGTAAGTTGTCCCAGGAAGTTGAAAGGTGATCTGTCAGAATTACCATTGGTAAAGGAGGGGAGAAGAGCAGGGTTAAGGTTATTGCTGCAAGAAAGAGTTCCATGAGGAGCCGTTGGCAGGAGGATGTCCCAGGAGGTGAGATGACAGAAGGGCTGGGTGTGAGAATTCAGGAGGGTCTCTACTGCATGAGGCACAAGGTTAAAGGGGACCCTGTGATGATTTCCTCAGTGGCCTTAACTGAAAGGACAATGGCAGGAATATCTCTGAGGCAAGGGAGATGTCCCTGAGCTGCAGGTCCCAGCTGTTGATTATAATACCCTCTGAAGCTATGACAGTCCCGTGTTTGGGGGTGAGTACCCCAGGAGCATGCCCTTCCCTCTCACACACAAAGAAGGAAAAAGGGAAGTTGATAATTTAGGATGTCTGAGGGCAAGGGACTTTGTTAAGCTTTTATCAAAGTCCCAAAAGCTATGTCATTCTGGTCTTTCCAAATAATAACGTCAGGTTTGTCTTTTTTTAGTAAAGCATATAGAGGTTGAGCCAGAAGAGAGAAGTTTGGAATTCGATTTCGACAATAACCAGTCCAAGGAAACTTCCTAATTGGTGCTTGGTTTTCGCTGTGGGGAAGTTCAGGATGTCATGAAGTCTACCTAGATCCTTGCTCAGGGCAAGATTAGATGTCCTAAGCATCCAATCTGAGTGTAAGGAAACTGATTTTTTCTTTCTAGACTTTATGTCTTTTGAAGGCCAAAAGTTTTAGCAGGTGGATGCTGTCTCCTCTGAAGAGGTTGGAGAGGGGCAACAGAGAAGCAAATAATCTATATATTGAAGCAAAGTAGAGCCTGCAGAAAACTTTGTATCGATCAAATCCCCCCTTTGAAAAGCAAACACTCTCTGTGTGACCCTGGGCCATCATCATCCAGGTGTACTGCTGTTCTTCCCAAGTGGAAGCAAAAACATGCTGCTATCCTTATCTTTGGAATACTAAAAACTGCACTGCGGAGATCAATTACAATTTTTTTAAAAAGTGCTTCCAGGGGCGCCTGGGTAGCTCAGTTGGTTAAGCATCTGCCTTTGACTCTGGTCATGATCCCAGGATTCTGGAATCAAGTGCCCCCTCAACCTGAGTCAGACTCCCTGCTGAGGGAGAGGGAGTCTGCTTCTCACTTTCCCTCTCCCTCTACCCCTCCCCCCATTCATTCTCTCTCACTCTTTCTCAAATAAATTAAAAAAATTTTTCTAAAAATATTTTATTTAGGGGCACCTGGGTAGCTCAGTGGGTTAAACCTCTGCCTTCAGCTCAGATCATGATCTCAGGGTCCTGGAATCAAGCCCCGCATCAGGCTCTCGCTCAGCAGGCAGCCTGCTTCCTCCTCTTTCTCTGCCTGCCTCTCTGTCTACTTGTGATCTCTCTCTCCGTCAAATAAATAAATAAAATCTTTTAAAATTTATTTATTTATTTATTTATTTATTTATTTAACAGAGAGATGGGACCAGAGAGCACAAGCAGGGGGCAATGGCAGAGGGAGGAGGAGAACCAGGCTCCCCACTAAGCAAGGAGCTCAACTCAGGGCTCCATCCCAGGACCCTGGGATCATGACCTGAGCCCAAGGCAGATGCTTAACTGAGCCACCCAGGCTCCCCATAAAAATCTTTTTAAAAATAATTTGCTTCCAGTGAGAATGGATGTCAGCAGCATGTGTGGGTTAGGAACAACAGGGTGCCGTGGGATAACAATGCAATTTATTGCTCTGAGGTCCTGGACCAATATCCATCATTAGCTTTTGCGCTTTCTCACAGGTAAAATGGGGGTATTACAGGGACAGGTGCAGCAGATAGAGAGGTCCTGAGCCTTATAATCTTCCATTACAGGCTTGATGGCTGGAAGAGTTTCTTTATTTATAGGCTATTGATTTATTCTGGGGAGAGGTTTTGAGGGATCTGTTTGAATCTTGATAGGATGTGTACTATGGATTTTGCCAATATCAGTTGAAGATCAGCACGGTAGCTGATCAGTGTCCCCAGACTCAGCTATAATGTTGACAGAGACAGAGCAAATAAAATATGTCAAAGAGTCACTTAATTTATCTAGTTCGTAATTTTGATTACTACTGTTAAGTTCTAGAATTATTTCCTCTTTTGGGAGAAAGATATTCCAGCATGATATTTTTCTAAGAGATCTTGGCCCAATAAATAAATAGGGTTGGGGGAACTAAGAAGAAAAGAGTGGGTATCTCCCAAAAGGAGATCCCTAAAGAAAAGAGAATAGGTTCAGAGACAGGAACTCATTGAGGCTTATTAGAGACCCTCCCCCCGCGCCCCCTCCATTTGAACCAGTTTAGTACTCCAAGGCAAAGGTTGCTTAGCAGTACAGTTGAGCACGAAGAGTATAGCTCTAGTGTCATTAAGGGCAGAGAAAGATTCATTCCTAACCTGGGGAGTGGTTTCTCCAAGCCCACTAAGAGGGGGGATTGTGAAAAGCCCCAGTAGTTCCTCAGAGCCCCATCATTAAGAATTAGGAGGACAGGGGCACCTGGGTGGCTCACTCAGTGAAGCGTCTGCCTTTGGCCCAGGTCGTGATGCCAGGGTCCTGGGATTGAGTCCTGCATCAGGCTCCCTGCTCAGCGGGGAAGCCTGCTTCTCCTTCTCCCTCTGCCATCCCCACCACACACACACCCGCTCCCACTTATGCTCTCTGGCTCTCTCTCTCTGTCAAATAAATAAATAAAAGCTTTAAAAAAAATAGGAGGACATTGGAAAGGCGGGCTAGAGAACTAAAGGTACGCAGAGTGGTTAATTTGTAACAATCTTCTTCCCAGTGCCCTAGTTCTTTGCAATACTACAGAGACTATGGGATTCTTGTCTTGCTTAAGAGCCTTCAATTGCCAGAGTTGAGAATTAAGAATATTTTTTTAAAGATTTTTATTTATTTGAGAGAGAGAGAGAGAGAATGAGAGAGAGATAGCATGGGATGGGGGAGGGAATGGGAGAAGCCGACTCCCCACGCTGAGCAGGGAGCCTGATGCGGGACTCGATCCTGAGACTCCAGGATCATGACCTGAGCCGAAGGCAGTCGCCCAACCAACTGCGCCACCCAGGGGCCCAAGAATCTTTTTTTTTAAGATTTATTTATTTATTTGAGAGAGAGTGAGACAGAGAACGAGAGCAGGTTGAGGGGCAGAGGGAAAAGCAGACTCCCTGAGAAGCCAGGGCCTGATGCAGGATTCGATCCGACTCTGGGATCATGACCCTGAACCCAAGGGCACCTGAGAATTAAGAAT